>NC_024803.2:6026739-6123654 GCF_000309985.2 Brassica rapa | reverse complement strand
TTTATCTGCGTCAGTTGCAGGACGCAGCGCTTCGGACGCGGCGTCAGACGTAACTTTCTACGTCAACGAAAACGAACAAGAGTTGACGCATAATGTTAACGCTGCTGCTTGCCGTCGGTACTGCGCGCAACCAAACGAACAGCCCTTAATTCTTTGATATTTGGTTATCGGCTAAAATCCAAATCTTTAAATGTATGTTTTAAGCTTGCAGTAAACAGAAGATATTATCCATTAATTTAACAGATAAATATCAGATATATCTCGACCTTGTTCTAAACTACATTACATATTTGACACAAAATTAGTTTATCATCAAGATGTTTCTTTTCTACAATGGTATGTCCACACAAGTAAAAAGTCTCACCACCTAACATTTTGAATTTGATTTATGTTTACCATGTCCACACAAGTAAGAAGTGTCACCGCCTAACATTTTGAATTTGATTTATGTTTACCATATAGTAATAGTTTTGCACATTTTGGCGTTTTTAACTTTATCACAGTCTCTTTTATTATTATCAATGGTAACAATACTTGTTCCGCTATTTATTTTTGGAACCGATAACGTTTTTATTTTAGTTAACATTCTGTACTTATCTCCTTTTATAACAAGAAACTAGACTTTATCCCGCACATTCGTGCGGGAATTTTTCATTTTATAAACTTTGACATTATCATACAATTTTTGAATATATATGATTTATATTTTAGTGTAATGTATTATATAACTATTAAATCTTATTTTTATGTTTTTTTATTATTTTATTAATATATAGTGATTTTGTTTATGTCTTTTACTCTTTTATTAATTGTTATTACATTTTCAAGTTTGGTATAATTAATATATAATTTGAAATAATCAAATTAAGGATCTTCTTCAACATATGATATTTTGAAAAATATATAGTTGTAGAAATAAAATTTCAACATATGTTAATAACTTTATTTTGGTATAAAATATTATGTAGTTAACTTATTTTAATCCGTTTAATGTTAAATGATAATTTATATATGAAAGCTTTTCTAAAAAATTAAATAAGTTAATTTACCAGTTTAATATATCTTTTCATATTTTTATATAATACTTCTACTTTAATATAATACAGATTATAATTATAAATTTGTAAAAAGTAGCATAGAACTTTTTATGTTTTATAATAAATTTAATTAATATTAATTTAAATTATATCATTAATTACGAAATTAATTAAACATTATTTAATTAAAAAATATTTAAAAAGCTTAGTAAGATTTTGTTAGATTTTTCTCAACAGATTTTTCTATAACTAAAAATAAGATTCAAATTTATAGTTAAAATTAATTTATTATAATATTCTTATTGATTATTATGTTATATTATGTTATTAATGAAATGGACCTATTGTGACTTTTTTATGGTGGATAAAAATAGTACTTTGGAATTCAGCTTCATTAGCATTAGTGTACAATAAATCAAAGAAATGAATCCGGCTTCTTTGGTTAATTTAGTTCAACCTAAGCGAAATGTCCTTCCAAAGACTCTTGGATTACTCACCTACGAAAGACTCTGAGAAAATGGCAATTCAGGAGAGGATCCACCACCGTAGCTTCTCTTCTTCTTCGATCCGCCACAATAGCTTCTCTTCTTCTCCGAGCCACCACCTCCATCTTGGTTTGCGATGGAGCTGATATCATCAATGGCTTCCCTTTGTTGCTCGGCCTTCACGAAGCATTGCCAGTGTTCAAATTGGTTATATACGCTGTCTTAAGCATATCCCATGGAAGAAATCGGAACTAAGTATTTATGATTGAAAATTATTATGATGAATGCTCATAGACCAAGTACTAAGTTTCTGAGACTATTTAGGACAAAAGTTCAGATGCATTGTCAAGACTCTAGTGGATGCTTACATTGTGGTTGCCAGAGACTTGGTTTAGAACTAGATTGGTATGTGTGAATTTCGTCATGACTTCATATCTGCATTTTTTCCCCCGACTTTTATTCATTTATCTATACTAGCAGGAAGTAATAGAAGTTAATGTATTCGGTGTTCAACTGGTAGATATCGTACTTTTGCTTTGTGTTCCTGCTCATTCCTAACATACTGAACAAAAGGCAGTGATCGAATCGTTAAGACACTTGTTAGCAGTTTAGAAAAACCTTGGATTACCATATTCACGTGATTTGTCTTTGGTGGTTTTCTCGCTAGTTTTCATGCTTGCTAAGTCAAGTGTCGAGCATGAGCAACATATATTTTGAAGTTGCTGCTTTTCTTGCTCAAATAGAAAAGTGAAAATGGTATGTTTGTGCTCAATTTTTTACTAAACTGGTGCAAGTTTCATTGTTAAGATTGTTTCTCGTTGCTTGACCATATTAAAGTCTCGGTTGCTTGTTCATTAATGTTATGCTTATTGCTTGATCATATTACAGTCTCGGTTTCTTGTACATTGATGTAAATTGTTAAGATTGTTGGTAGACCAGCATGTTACAGTCTCGGTTCTTCTTCATTAATGTTAAGTATAACAAGTTGACTTTTTTTTGATGTGTGACTTTAACATTTGGCGTGTGTAGGGGATGATAGGAAAAAAGCCGAAGCGATCCGGGAGAGCCCATTTGCCATCTCTAAGTGAAAATGGGCCTTAATGATTTAATAAGAGCCCAAAAGGTAATACGACGACGTAGTGAAAGGGAAGCGTATGCAGAGATTCACTTGCCTAATTAAGGAAGAGAAAAATCCGAGAGATCCTCGTTGACGCATCTTCCGTTGATTGATTACCCGTTGAATTGGAATCACCTTCTCCTTCTTCCGTTGAATCCGTCAAAATTCAAGTAAAATTCGAAACCCCTGGAAGGTGGGCGTGATGAACAGGTTGAGGAATCTGGACGCTTACCCCAAAATCAATGAAGATTTCTACAACCGTACTCTTTCCGGCGGCCTCATCACCCTCTTCTCCTCCCTCCTCATGCTAATTCTCTTCTTCTCCGAGCTTCGTAAGTGCATTTCCCTTCTACGATACTTCAAAGCTCGAAAGTTTTGATTTTTATTTGTGGGTTTTGAGTTTTTTTTTAAAATATTCTTGGTGGGCTTTTAGGGCTTTATATGCATCCTGTTACGGAGACTCAGCTCCGTGTTGATACGTCAAGAGGAGAGAAGCTACGTATCAATGTAAAAGCTTTGTGCCGTTGCTACTAGTTTTGAGTTTGCTACTTGTTTTATGAATTGACCATGTGCATTTTGCAGTTTGATGTTACGTTCCCTGCGCTTCAATGCTCGATCATTAGTATTGATACAATGGATATTAGCGGAGAGCGGCACCTTGATGTGGTATGTGCTGCTCAAGAATTGTTTTTTTTCAAATCTATGTGACTCTTGACGCTTTGTCTGATTTTTTTTATTGTGATTGTTCAGCGACATGATATTATTAAAAGAAGATTAGACTCTCATGGCAATGTCATTGAGTCCAAACAAGATGGAATTGGTCATACTAAGGTTTGTTTTCCTAAGACTCAGGTGCCATTTTTGATTCCATTGCGAAAAGTGTTAAAGCTCTGATTCTTTGTTGTAATTGTCTTTATCCCCAGATTGAGAAACCTTTACAGAAACATGGTGGAAGGTTGGAGCACAATGAAACGTATTGTGGTTCCTGCTTTGGAGCCGAAACGGTAAATTTCTCTAGTTCAACAGAGTAAATTTAGTGTTGTTACATTTATTTTGGTGGTAACATGTTCTGATCCTCTTTACATGTCTGTTGTGGTTGTCATTTTCTTTACAATTTATAGACGGATGATACTTGTTGTAATTCATGTGAAGAAGTTCGTGAAGCTTATCGAAAGAAAGGTTGGGCCCTCTCTGACCCTGAATCTATCGACCAGGTATACTCGCATAAACAACAATATTGTGTTGATCTTGTTACTTAGTTTGTGGTCTTTGCATCTAGTTGTATAATATTCTTTATTTATTCAATCTCAGTGTAAAAGAGAAGGATATGTGCAAAAGGTGAAAGATGAAGAAGGTGAAGGCTGTAACCTTCACGGTTTCTTGGAAGTTAATAAAGTCGCTGGGAATTTTCATTTCGTTCCAGGACAAAGCTTTCATCAATCCGGTTTCCAATTTGGTGATCTTATATTTTTCCAGCAAGGGAACTACAATGTAATGAGAAGTTCCCTTCTTGTTTCAGCTTCTCTTATATATATAGCTCATGTTTGGTTTGACTCCGTTGTATCTCTACACAGATTAGCCACAAGGTTAACAGGCTGGCCTTTGGAGACTTTTTCCCCGGTGTAGTGAACCCTCTAGATGGGTATAAACTTCTCTCTCTCCCAATTCATTATACAGGCCTTTTATCGTCTTATCATCTGAAATATTATCTTGGTTCTCTCAGTGTGCAGTGGAATCAGGAGAAACAAAATGGCGTGTATCAATATTTCGTCAAGGTTAGCCCCATCTCTATCGAGTTTAGCTTCTGCATACTATAGAAAATATTGAGTATAATGATAAAGAAATGGGACTGGTGTTGTAGGTGGTACCAAGCATTTACACTGATGTTCATGGGCATACCATTCAGTCAAACCAGGTGAAGCTACATCTCCAAATCTCTGTTTAAACATTTTTAGCCTTTTTCATTTTTTTGGGTAAAAATGTAACAAGTTTGGTTTCTTTTTTTTTGGGGGGGTAAAGTTCTCTGTGACAGAACATTTCCAGAAAATGGAAGCAGGTCGAATGCAATCTCCGCCTGGTGTTTTCTTCTACTATGATCTTTCGCCGATTAAGGTCTGTTTTGGAGTTTTGTTTCTTGTGTTAATCCTAAAGACATTCTAACTTTGATTGGTTTGTTTGTTTAAGGTGATATTTGAGGAGCAGCATGTGGAGTTCTTGCACTTCCTAACAAATGTTTGTGCTATAGTAGGAGGTATCTTCACCGTATCAGGAATAGTGGATTCGTTCATATACCATGGACAAAGAGCAATTAAGAAGAAAATGGAGATTGGTAAATTCAACTGAGTTTGTTTGTTTTATTATATATATATTCTTCACACTTTCTTGATCAGAGACTGGTTGACCTTGAACGGGGTTTTACAGTTAGACATTAGGTTTGATGAGTCTGGCAAGCAACAATGTTTGATTATGAAGGGATCTGAGAAATTTTCACTTTACCTTTTTAATTATGTATCTTTTCCTTTTTCAATACACAAAATCTT
This sequence comes from Brassica rapa, assembly GCF_000309985.2. Taxonomy (NCBI): domain Eukaryota; kingdom Viridiplantae; phylum Streptophyta; class Magnoliopsida; order Brassicales; family Brassicaceae; genus Brassica; species Brassica rapa. The sequence continues at coordinate 6,118,475 of NC_024803.2, read as the reverse complement.
TTTATACTTTCGTTTTCAACACTGTAAACAACAAACTCTTATATTTTCTTTTAATTTTAATATGATTTTGCTATTTTAATTTTTGTTTTAAAAATTAATCTATTAAATGGTGACATCTGTGATACTAGTGAAAGTGAATAGGAAAAATATTAATACGAGGGAAATACCCGTGAAATTAGTGAAAATGAAAAAGAAAAAATTTGGGTCCGAGCATTAGTAATTACAGAGATTGAAGAGGGTGATAGAAGAAATTTTTTGATCAAAAGATGTACAAGCTCACAAAATTTGAGTGATGAAACGGAAAGAAAACATTCAATAATTGAGATTTGAAAAATCAGGTCATTTCCTCCTCGAGATTTTTGTGCAAACTGTAATCTGAATGACTTTGTTGAAGTGGTTGTCACACATGGGTAGCACAAAGATCGAGTGATGGAAATTCTCATTAAAACAATTAAAAAGTGTATTTCAATGCTACAAAAGAGGATGCGGTTTTTAATTACACTAATATTAGGCTGTCAATGAAGTGGCTAGGTGGTTGTAGTTGGATTCACGCACGTAAGGTATTTTTTTACACATAAGGTGTATTCAATTTTGGTGTAATTAAAAACCTTTCTACACTATTTTTTCAGAGATAATTTGAAAATAATGCTGCTACACCAATCAGATCCGCTCAAGAAAGTTCTAGTAACACACTTGTTTTAGAATCTAGTGAAGATGATACGGTGAATGATGATGCCACCGAAATCACATTCTCTCTCGAGAGCCACACTAACACTTCTGTTGTAGAAGCCACTGAGACTGAAACACAAAACCATGAAACCGTAGATGTAAATTTTAAACTACTGTCTCCTTGTGTGTTGTCATAGCCTTCTTTTTCTTATTGTTAAACTATATGTTTTTATTAATGATGTGTAGGGAGTGGAGTTACCATTACTTCATGAATCAGATGATATGATGGATGATATAACCATTCTAATCATAGAATCTCAAGAAATACCACGAGATAAAATATACATTAAAATTTATAAAAACCTATAAATAATTTATGAAGCCGTTTCGTCTATTGAAGTCACAGAAGTCAACCGACAGTTGATAAGGTCCATTTTATACTGTTTGTCTATCTCTCTTACCGTGGATCCACTTATACGTCAGGTGGCCTCTGAAGCTCCGAAGAGATCTTATTATTTTGGGATTTCACTATTTTCTTACCTATATTTTAACTAATATTAGTTCAGAAAACAAGAATTTTATAGTAGACAAATGGGTCAAAACAAAACAAATGCATGTGGAGATATGTCTGGGGTGAATGAAATGAAAAATTCACTTCATATTGTGGGAACGAGGAATCTGCATGTGGATTTTAGGTGACTCGTCTCCATAACCTTCGTGATCACGACGGAGACCGGGACTTCTCTCTCTCCTCTCTGAGATGAGATGAAGCTTTCTCCGGTGCTCTATCGGTTCTTCGATTCTTTTTCTTTGGGTCTTGCCTCTGGGAAGCGTTGTTCTTTAAGCAGGCTTCGCCGACTTTGCTACTGGGAGAAGATGATTCGTTTTACATCTTTCTCGCCAGCTTCTTCTCCCGCATCGTACGGTCCTCTCGTTTCGATGGCGGTTTTGGTTTGGTTTCTATGGTTTCTCGAGTGGTGATTTGGTTGATTATGTGCTTGATGTGACGGATGAGCTCTCGATTTGCTCGATTGATGCTCTCCGACGATCTGAAATTAAGTGGTGATGGTGCATGGATGGTGAGTGAGGGATTTCTAATCGTTTGGGTGATGGCTTCGTTTCTGGATGAGGTCTCGACTTCTCGTTTTGACGCTCTCCAGTGAAAAGAAGCAAAGGTGATGAAGTGAGTTTGGGTAAGCGCTTGCTCCCGGCGAGGTCCGGTGAAGTGCCATTCAGTTCCCGGCAAGGTCCAGTTTCCGGTGTGTTCTCTTTGGCGGTGGTGGTGAAGGATTTCGTGACGTGTGTCATGCCTCGCTGTTGAGGTTTCGACACGTCTCGTCTTTGGGGGGAGAAACGAAACAGTGTCACGTGTTGGTTTGGGCCAGTATAAATTGGGCCAGTTTGTGGGCTTTTAGGTTTAATTTTGTTTTGGGAGTTGTGTTTGGAACCTTATCTTTGGGTTTTTTTTTGGGTTGGGTTTGGGTTTCTGTATTTTACATGAATAATAATATCAGATGGCAAAAAAAATAAAAAATAATAAGGTGACTTGTCTCCGTAAAATTTCGCAAGATATATAGTCCAATACCTATTATGTTTTTCCGGTAAACAATTATTGATATAACTTTTATAACATAAATGAAATTTGTCAGAATGATGTTAAAACAACGAGTGGTAACAGTGGTTTGAGCAGTGCGGGACAAGTGGATTGGATACTGTTGTACGGTTTAATTGCGGTTTGTATAAGAGAAAACATGCTGCAAAATAACTTCGGTTCGTCTAAAATAACCGGTTCAAAAAAAGTATGAATAATAGCACGTATAATAAATAGTGTAACTGCGAGATACATATAAACAAAAAAAAATAGTGATACTAATATAGTTTTATTTAAAAAAATTATTTTATATATCTCAATATAAAATTTAATATGCTATTACTAAGATTTTATTTAATTTAAAAAAACAATTATATATATGAAAAACTTTACAAATCATATTCACATATTTTCTCATCTAAAATATTGTATTTTTAAATAGCAAAACTATAGCTAGACATGGGCACATTTATCCGAACCAAAGCGAACCGAAAAACAAGGTTCGGTTTGAATTTGGATCCTACCAGTTATGCTAATTGATCCTATATTTTTAGAACCAGAAATCCTCAAACCAAAAACTGAGCTGAACCGAACCAAAAACCGAATAGATACGTGAAGCTTTATAATATATTTTATGCAGTATACATTCAAGGCCTAAGGTTGAAAATTGTATTTTTTTTTTATGGTTGCAAAAGTTATCGACAACTTATTTCATTCTTCGTTGATGTGCGGTTTAGCTAGAGATGAGCACAAGCCAAATACTTTCCATTTTTGCTATATTTGGTAATTGGCTTAGCTTGTTCAGATAAATTGTACTTGGTTTGTAAAAAACGAGTACTTGCAATTTTAAGTACTTGCTAACAAACTTATATGTGTTTGTAATTTACTTAACCCTGTTTTACCGCTTGTTATTTGTGAAGTGCTTACAGATTTTTTTTTTTAACTCTTGCGTAGCTTTATTATTAGAAAGAAACAAAATGTTTGACACCAGAAAATGACAACCAAAATAATGAATATCATCGCACTTAAGAACAAGAAACCGCGGGCACCAAGCATGAAGCTCCACCCTCAAAAACCGTTAAGACTATCAGACCTTCAGAACATCAACCCATCCGTTGCAAATCAGAGTCAAAAAGTTCCTTCAACCATAGGGGTATACCCATCGCCACATAGGATTGGAGCCTCTTCTCCCTTGTCACACTCTTTGCGATCGCTTGAGCACATCTATTAGCTCTCGACGAAACAACCACAATAGCCCACTCCTGAAAATTAACCAGAACTTTCTTCAGCTCAGTTCCTTGATATCTGAAAGCTGGCCAAGCTTTTGGCTTTGTTACCGCACCAGCCAACTCTGCAAAATCCACTTCAAAAATAACCCTTGTCACATGATGGCTTTGCATTGATTCAATCGTCCATGCCAGAGCTAAAAAGTTTCCCTCCACTAAAGAATCAACTTTTGCAAAAGCCCTTCTACTATGTAAGAGAGTTTCTCCTCCTTCGTTTCTTAAGACCCACGCTGCTCCAAGAGCCTTTTCCCTTTTTGACCACTGCAGACCCACGTTACATTTTAGGAAACCTGAGCTTGGCCCCTCCCACTTATCTCTAGCACGAGACGCTCTGTTTTCAGCTTCATCTTCTTCCTCTAGACATCTCTGAGCTGCAAACCAGTGCCCAGAATCCTCAAAGACCTTTGCCATCGTATCCTCTGCCGTAAACTCCTTCCCCTCAAATAAGAATAGATTCCTGTTTTTCCAAATAGTCCACAAAATCCACGGGAACATGCGACCAATCTCATCTGGAACTTGGAGATATCTTGGCAGGAAAAGTAAATAGTTGAAATTTTCAAACAGAGTCATGTTCTCGAAACCTCGTCGCGGGAAAGGAAAGTTTGACTGAGCCCACACTAAACGAGCAGCCGGACAAGTGAACAGCACATGATTAATAGACTCTCCCTCCATCCCACATCTCTGACACCGTGGATCTATCTTTAAACCTCGAGCCAGCAAGCCATCATTCACCGAAAGAGCATTCGAAAGGGCTTTCCACATAAAAACCCTGATCTTTGGAACAGTTTTCACTTTCCAGACTTTTTCCAAAAGACCATGAATCGATGGTTGAGCTAAACATTCCCTTCGTGTCTCCGAACTGTCTAGACATGAAGCTAACCAGTATCCCGATTTCACAGTGTAGCCACCCCAATGAGTATGTACCCACTCATAACTATCTTTCTCTCCCCATACCGGTCTCTGTTTTAAAATCCTTTCAACGTCCGGTGGAAAGAAATTGTCCTCCAGTTTTCCCCTATCCCAAGACTTTGTTTGTGGATTAATAAGCTCAGAAACTCTTAAATCCACCTCAAAGAAGATTGGTTTACGTAGGGGGGCCATAGGAGACTCACTGAAAAGCCACTTATCCCACCAAACAGATGTATCCTCACCAGAGCCAATTGTTCTTCGTAGACCTTTCTCCAACAACTGTCGGCCAAACAAAATGCTCCTCCATGCATACGACGGCCGCGCTCCCAATGATGCCTCCATGAACTTTCCATTTGGGTAATATCTACTGCGAAGGAACCGTGCGCAGAGAGATTCAGAGTCCATCAATAAACGCCATCCTTGCTTTGCAAGTAAGGCTTGATTAAACTTCTCTATATCCCTAAAACCCATTCCACCTTGGTTCTTTCCCAGACATAATTTTTCCCAGCTGATCCAATGAATCTTAGATTTGCCTTCTTGCACATCCCACCAGAACTTCGACATCGCACTCGTGAGATTCTTACATGTAGTTTTTGGCAGTTTGAAAACCGACATTGCGAACACTGGCATTGCCATAGCCACAGTTTTTAACAGGATATCTTTCCCCCCAGCTGAGAGAAACCGACCATACCACCCATGAAACCGTGACTTCATCTTCTCCTGGATGTACTGCAGCATCTCCACTTTGGATCCACTGAAACATTCCGGTAGACCCAGATACTTCCCTGTCCCACCTTCAGCCTCAATACCAAGAATTTCTTTTATTTTGACCTTCCGTGATGGCGCAATCTTCGCACCAAAAGTTATAGATGATTTTGTAAGGCTGATCATCTGACCTGAATTCTCCTCATACACCTTCAGAATGCTCCGAAGCTTTGTACATTGCTCGTCTGAGGCTTTCACCATTAGAAACGAGTCATCAGCAAAAAACAGATGATGTATCACCGGCCCTTCCGCAGAGAATTTTATCCCTTCAATCTCACCCATGCTCTCTGCTTTGTTCAGTAGATAGGATAGACCTTCAGTACACAAGTCAAACAGAAAGGGTGACAGAGGGTCTCCCTGTCTCAAACCTCTCTTTGGATTTATGTTTCCTTTCTCCTCACCGTTAATCAGCACCGAGTAAGTGACAGAAGTAACGCAGAACATTATCCAGTCAACAAACTTCTTATCGAAACCCAAGGCAGTCAAAAGGTTTTCCAGGTACCTCCACTCTATACGGTCGTAAGCTTTTGACATATCCGTTTTGATCGCTATGAACTCTGATGAGATAGCTTGATGAGTACGCAATCCATGGACCACTTCATGCGCTATGATAATATTATCAGATATCAGTCGTTCAGGGACAAAAGCGGATTGTGTGGGCGACACCACCGTTTCCAGCATAGGCTTCAGTCTTGAGACTAAGATCCTCGAAATGATTTTGTACATGATTGTACAAAGGCTAATCGGCCTTAAATCTACCATTCTTTCAGGGTTTATCACCTTAGGGATCAGACATAGTTGTGTGACATTCCAATCGCGCGGGAAAGAACCATCTGAGAAAAAAGTCTTTATCTCTTTGCCGATATCTAGGCCAATGATGTCCCAATACTTCTGGAAGAACAAACCATTAAGACCATCCCATCCAGGTGCACTTGAAGATTTAATACCAAAAACGGCGTCCCGTATCTCCGCGTCAGAGACCTCTCTTAACAATGTCCGGTTCATCTCTGCAGTTACCCTTGCTGGAAAGCCATCAAAAATGTCTGAAGGATCTCCCCCCGCACCTGAGGAGAACAGAGAGGTAAAATACTCCACCGCAACTTGACCCATCGCCTCAGTGTTTGTGGCTTCTTGTCCTGAATCATCAATTAGTTTTGAGATTTGGTTCCTCAGTCTCGTATCTTTGACTGAAGCATGAAAAAAACTGGTGTTGTTGTCTCCAGCCACTAGCCATTTATCTCTACTCTTTTGGCGCCAAAACTCTTCTTCATCTCTAAAGGCCTGAGAGATTTCCAACTTGAGAAATTTTATTTTCCCCCAATCAGGAACTCCAGATGAGTACTCAGCCTCTAGATCATATCGTAGTCCACACAGTCTTTCCTTCGAGTTGTTACTGCATTCCCTTTTCCATCTACCCAAGCTCCTACGCACACAACCAAACCGTTCAGACAAGGATCTTTGGTCATTCCCATTCTGCCTTTTCCATGCCTCCATAATGCATTCACGTACTTTCTGCTTCCCAACCATCCTCTTATCAAACTTGAAAGACCCTCTGGGCCCTGACTGGTGTCCAAACAGGCGAACCAAGACCGGTTTATGATCAGACCCCAGTCTTTCCAAAAAAACTTGGGTCGCAAGGGGGAAATTACGTTTCCACTCCGTGTTCCCAAAACATCTATCAAGCTTGCTTTGAATGTATTTCTTGCACCGCACTCCTGACCAGGTAAAGCTATCACCCCATCCACTGAGCTCCGTCATCCCACACACACTAACACAGTCTCTAAAGCTGTCAAAAGATCCATCACTCCTGCTCGGCCCCCCTATCTTTTCGCCATTGTGTAGTATCTCATTGAAATCACCAACCCAACTCCAACCAGCATTCCTAGACACCCCATATCTCATAAGTCTTTCCCAGACAATCTCTTTTCCACTATGACCCGGCACCCCGTACACAAAGGACATAAAGAACCTCACCCCTCCAAAAGTAACTTCCACATCTATAAGGTTCTTATCTGCATAATGAATACACATATTCACCTTATTTGACCACATCAGTGCTAAACCACCACTCAAACCTTCCGGTTCCACTGTAAAAACTCTATCGTAACCCAACCAAACTTGTAAATCCAACACCTTATCCTTCTGTTGCTTTGTCTCCATCAAAAACATTATCTCAGGAAGATATTTTTTACGTATCTCCTTGAGATGGGGAATCATCAAGTCTTGAGACCGTCCCAAGCCTCGACAATTCCAACTCAGTATACTCATTACTGGTTTGGCAGTCCCCCACTTGGGACCACCTCTGTTTTGTTACGTCTTGCGATTTTAGAAAAATTCCCTGCCACCTCTGCAGCCTTCCTCTTTGAATCCAACGATGCCCCGTGTAGACTGTCCTCTCCTCTTGCAGCCACCTCATTACTTGTTTGAGCTTTTTGTCTGCGGAATTTTTTGGGAGGTCTGTGTCTTCCAGATACTTTTATCTTTGTTGTCCCGGAAGAGCTAGCAGCAGAGAAACCGCTGCTAAAACCCGTTGAACAGTCAAAGAAAAAGTGATTTCCATTTTCTCCAGCTTTTGGACCTCCCTTTCCTCCCCCATCATCAGAACCACAATCCAAAGCAATGTTGTCTCCTTCCACCCGTGAGCTTGAGCCTCGTGAGTCATTGTTTTTACTATTGTGTGGTTCTGTTTGTTTCGAGTAGCTGAAAACAAAGCCTTTCCCTTTATCCACATCATTAGTTATTACCGGTGGAGCTTCCAGGCGCAGGAATTTCTTCTGACCTATAGGATCATTGTCTAGATCAGAGACGGATTTCCGGACCCGTTCCTGTCTGATGCGTTTCTCACCACCTTCAGCCGCCAAAATATACTCCCTCATCTGTTGTAAGACTTCGGGGTTGATCTTCCTCCGTCCTGTCGCTTTGTCCACCCCTACTTGGTCTTCATTAAGGACCCCATATAGAGGATCGTCTTTCTCAATAGTGACCATAAACGTCTGTTTCCCTTCTTCTTTCCTCTGGTTTTCCTCAGTTACTTTTTTCCTCCATTCTTTCGCTTTCGTTTGACGTTCCTGAATAAGTATAGGGCACTTATCCTTTTCGTGGGTCAGACGCTGGCAATGGTAGCAGCGCTTTTGAATCCTCTCGAAGTCATAGAGGATTGTAACTGATCCGCCTCCTTTAGGTAGATTGACCACTTTGGAGCGTCTCACTGGTCTTGAGACATCAAAAAATACCCTCACACGAACATAGTCATTAGTCTGCGGTTTATCTGGATCAAAAGCTACCACATCTACTCTCCCAATGATATCTCCCAGCGCAGTAATGGCCTCTGCAGTATAGTGATTCACCGGGATATTGCGAATCCTAACCCAAACCAAAAGGTACTTTAGGTAATCCTCATCTGGCGTCTCAGTCCATCGATCAATGACGATACTCCAGTCGTTGAACGTCCAGACTCTCTTGTTTAGCACCTCCTCCAAGTCGTGTTCATATTTGAATACAAACTGAAAAGTAGTTTTCGATAGAGCAATCCCATGTACTCTCCCATACACCTGCCACTTCCTTGGCATGTCCCTGATCAGATCAGCGATGTTTTGATTCTCAGGGTTTAGAGTACGTCCCAAGATACTCATCTTATTTCTTTCTATCGCACTGAACTGTGGTAGATCAGGCAGATCGAAAGGGACTTCATCTTCTTCCAGTGACATTGATTCAAAAGCACGATCAATGTTTCCCATCCTTACTCAAAATTCTGTGTTTTGCCGCAGACTTGTTCTTCTTTTTTTTTAAAAACCAAAGCGGCGGCTCCTATAAACCCTAGATAAAACCAGTAAAAACCAAAAGATTTGGTAGATTCTCACCCAAAATAAGGAAATTTCGTGTTTTTTTAAACAAAAAGAGGAAAAAACCTAGGCAATAGCTCTACTTCCCTTAGATAGAGTATCCTAACAAGAAGAGAGAAAACGGGAGCCCAAAAGAGGGAGTGAATTTAGAGATTAAAGTGCTTACAGATTACTTGAAAGTTATTTGTAAATTATTTGATAATTTTTTTTTCTACTTATACTTTGTAATTATATAAAAATCTTAATTAGTTAGAATTACATGCAAAAAAATAATTTTTCTTTTTAATAAATAGTATTTTTACTTCTAATATGTATTAAGTTGATACAAAACAACATTAAAAACAAATCACAAAAGTCTTCATCCACGTCACATATATGAAATAGAAAACCTTAAAATATTTCTCGTAGTATATCATATTTTAATACATTTATCATATAAATGAGTTATTTTATTATAATTTAGAAATTTTATTTTCAAAAGTAAAAACGGATAACAAACTACGAGTAATAAGCCAACAACGTCAAATAGTTATTTTATTTTAATATTTGATACTTGTTTTGTACTTCTAAATAATTGAAACAAACAACATGATAATCGACTTGGCTAAAATGAGTACTCGATTTTACGAACCAATCACAGATCAATTTTACGAACCAATCACGGATCAAATAAAAAGTATGAGCCGAGTAGCAAGTAATAGTTATACTTATACATAAAACCATTTTCCATGTCACGTGTTGCAAATAATTTTATATATTTGTTACGGTTTTGTTTTGTGAACGATAAGATTTTGCTCGTAATTAGATATATATAAACTTGAAATACAAATATATTGAAATTTTTTTACAGTACTTAAAAATCAATAAATTTTTCTATAGATAGAATAAGTAATTTTAAAATACTTTTTTCATTCAAAGCTATTTATTAGATGATAAAAAATGCTTAACTTCTTTTCAAAGAAAAAAGCTTAACTAATCCAATAATTTTTCCCTTTTTCGGTTTAATGGAGTTGGTGGCATATGACTTATCAGAAAATATTGTTGGTAATGTGATAGGATCAAAGATCCGATCTACTGGATAAAAGCTGTATATTGAAGATAAGCTCAAGAATTACAATAATGAAGGAACTCTATCACCTGAGTTCCTCAGCTACTCTATCACCTGAGTTCCTAGCACATCGCCAAGGATTTCACAATTATAATCCTCGATACCGTTCTAAGCAATGCACAACAGTTATTTATACACAGACTTATTTTTCCTTATTCTTCAAGCTTGTAACTGCAAACCTTCTGTATCATTCCAAAGCTCTCCTTGATCTTCCTTCCAGTGAGTCTCCACGTCAGCTTACTTACAAGGGTGATACCTATCATAATGTCGTAGGGGGCTGAAAACGACTAAGCCGGTTAGACCGTCATATTCACAATCTAGCCAAAGTTCAAATCAAGAAGTCAAACCTGGTTTATTTCCCGGTACGATTCACTAAGGTCCACGTTACATCAAACACAAAACAGAATCTGCTTTGAATCACACAAAAAATAAACAAAAAGGTGTATATGTCTTCCCTCAACCGCGCGTCACGTGTCTCTAAACGCTTCTCTATCACACTGTCCGAACGTAGCCGCCAGACAAAAACCCTTCTTCTTGAACTACTTTTCGTACAATCAAGTCTTTGACACTTTTAGACCGTAAGTTAACCACTTCTCGGTCTCAATATTATGCTCTTAAATTTCTATGTTTGAGTTTGACTTATCAACTCGATCTCATCGCAGTCGCTTTAGTTCATTTTTTTTCTAAGGTGAGTTCATGTTCTTTAACTTATTGATTTCTGAATTTATCTTGATTGTAGTAACTCAGGAGTCGGATCAAAGGGCATATTGTTAGTTAGTTGTCTTGATTCTTAAAACTGTTATATGGATGTATTTCTGTCTTGTGTTTAATCAGAACCTGTTCTTGTGTTTCTAATTTATCAAAGTTAGATTTGTGTCTATTATATGCATTGGTTCTTCTGTTGTATCTCCCCTCAAATTTAGATTTGAGTATGAATCTCTGTATTTTGTTCCTTTTTTATTTGTCTCTAATCAGTTTTGGTTGCTCCTTTGATCCTCAATTTTCAGTAAGATGAGTCTTGGTACCAAAGGTTCATCTTCCAGTGGGTTTGAGAATACATCGCCACCAGAGGACTATCTAAACAAGGTATAATGACGATGATTATGATAATGATGATGATAAGAGGAATCATTAGCTGCTTTGTGATGATTATAATTTGATGTGTGATTCAACTAGTATATATTGTCTGTTGATATAATTATAGATAAATGAAGTGAGGACATTACTAGGGCCACTGATTGGGAAGTCATCTGAGTATTGTTCAGATGCTGCCATTACCCGTTATCTAGCTGCGCGTAACGGCCATGTCAAGAAAGCAACTAAAATGCTTAAAGAAACCTTGAAATGGAGGACTCAGTACAAACCCAGGGAGATCCGATGGGTATGTATGTATGTATGTATGTATGTATGTATGTATTCTTGAATATGTAAACATACTTTAAAACCATAAAATGGTTGTTTTTTTTGTAACACGAAAATGGTTGTTATAGGAGGAGATTGCACGAGAAGCTGAGACCGGTAAGATATACCGATCTAATTATACCGACAAATATGGAAGACCAGTTTTGGTTATGAGACCAAGTTGCCAGGTTGGCCTCTTATCCACCATTTCAGACCTCTGATTCTCTATGCAATTTTTCTTTGATTTATTGTTTATGTTTTGATTTTATTACAGAATACAAAATCTCCTAAAGGGCAGATTAGATTCTTGGTATACTGCATGGAGAATGCAATCTTGAATCTACCGGATAACCAAGAACAAATGGTTTGGCTAATTGATTTTCACGGTTTCAACATGTCGCATTTATCCATCAAAGTGTCTCGAGAAACCGCTCATGTGTTACAAGAACATTACCCTGAACGCTTAGGCTTGGCCATACTATACAACCCACCTAAGATTTTTGAACCGTTTTGGAAGGTATGTTTTCAAGAATCTCTCATGCAAATGTATATGGAACTTTGTTGACATAATGTGTCATTGTATAAACCTGGAAGATGGTGAAACCGTTTCTAGAGCCAAAGACTTGCAACAAGGTGAAGTTTGTATACTCGGATGATAACGTGAGCAAGAAGATTCTTGAGGATATTTTCGATATGGAGCAACTTGAGGTTGCCTTTGGTGGGGAAAACAGTGATTCGAGTTTCAATTTTGAGAAGTATGCTGAGAGAATGAGAGAGGATGATTTGAAGTTCTATGGAAACACACCAGTGTCTTCAACCTCAGCTCATTTTACCAACTCTGATTCTGAGGTTTCAGACACTGAGATGAAGCGCTTGGATGACATACCAGATGAGAAGATCAAGAACGGAACCTCTTAACAAGAACCTAGACATGTAGCCTAGAATAAAAGAAGCTCCTGGTTTAACTAAAACATCAACTCTTCTCATCTTCTTCTAAACCATTCTTACTAATAAGCTGGAGATACTCTTACATGTAACGGTGGATACGCACATATATATGAACTCCTATATACTTTGCGTTGATTGTGGAAGTGATTTAAATCTAAATAGTAAATACACCAGAAAAAAGCACAAGAAAGATTGACTTGTTATCAAGATTGACATATGAGAGTGGGGTCCAAAAACCTTGCAGTACGGTATATATCTTTTATGATTAGGAAAACCGCTTTTAATAGATTAAATTCCTAAACAGAAAAATAATATCTGATTTTAAAGCTGCATAAATCTGAGTTTAAAATATTGTATATTATTCATTTACATAGTCAATATACAAAATTACAAATAGTAAAACGGATATTTGCTTCAATGATGTTTTTTTCTTCTGTGTTCTTGTTTTCTTCGTGTTTTGTTTACAACACTTTATAAACCGCTCTAAGGTCCAAATCTTGAGGGAAATAAGCTACGTATATTAACAACCTATTTCTTCATTTAACTTCAGGAACAGATGACTTCACTGCTCTCGTCCAGCTTTCTGCCTGTATTGAGCCAATCTCTGCAAGCAAAGAGAACCATCTAAGACAGAGAACTCAAAGAAGACGAAGATGGTAGAACAGTAGAAACGATGCCTAACCTTGGTATACGCATAGACACCAGCTTCTGTAGGACCAACAGGGCTTCCCCTCTTCATGAACTTGCCGCCTTTTTCAATCATCGGTATTGCCTGCAACCCAAGTAATTTCTTTTTTAGGTTTCAACGTTGGTTTCTTGCATCACAAGTAACCAAAAAACAAACACTTACCCACATGACCAACTCTCTTGTCCTCTTGGGCTATCAAACGAAATAGTAATTCTTCCTGATATGAGTTCAAGCAAAACTACACCAAAGGCATAAACATCGACTTTATCGCTGACTTTTCCGTACATGAAGTACTCAGGAGCTAGGTATCCAAACGTCCCCACCACGTCCCTTTGTATTGTGTATCCACTAGAGTTTGAACCCCACATCGAAAGCCCGAAATCCGAAAGCTTTTCTCACAAGAAATGACTCAAATGGTTATGAGTTTGTTAATATATTTTACGAGTTCTAAGTCACTAGTTCTCAATACCTGAGGTTCAAACTCATCCGAGAGGAGAACATTGGAAGATTTAACATCTCTGTGGATCACAGGATTAGAACATTGGTTATGAAGATAATCAAGAGCTTTCCCTAACCCAATTGCTATCTGGAATCTCTCTTCCCATTCCAATACATGCTTACCTGCAGAATTATATAACCATACTTAATATATGTTGTGTCAAAGATGGTTTAAAGAGTAGACTAGTATTGTGCTAACCCTGAAGGGCTTCTTCTAAACTTCCTCTGGATGAGAGATTGTAAACCGAGATTAGGTCGTTGTAGTGAACGCAGATACCGATCAGAGGAGAGATGTTTTGGTGACTCAAAGAAGAGATTATTCTCACTTCTTGAATAAAATCATTCACTGCTTCTTTACCAGATGATTTCAAGATCTTCACCGCAACTTCTTTCCCATCTTCAAGAACCCCTTTATAGACTTCGTTACATCCTCCTTTTCCGATTAGATTCTCTGTAATAAAAGAAAAAAACAAGAATCAGATGAACATAAAGTGACATAGAGAATAGAAAAAAACAGATTTATAAGATAGTACCTGAAGAGAAATCAGATGTTGCTGTCTTAAGAACATCATAGCTAAACCATTTGTTTATTTCCTTTAGTATGTCTTTAAGTTGTGAATCGCAAAAGCTTTGTTGAGAAGTCAGATTTGGAAACCGTTCAGGCAAGCTCATGACCCAGTTGACAACTGAGACTTTTCGAGTCTGATGTTGAACCACAGGAGTAGCCAAAGTGGTTGTTCTTAGCAGCGGCCAACCTGGTTTCTGGTCCATTACCTCTACATGTGGAAGAGAAAGCGATCTACCCGAAACTCTCCTCCTCTCTTGGCTTGTTATCTCGAGAACTCGGCTTTTAACTGTCGATTCTTCGGTTTTGAGTTCGATGTCTTTGTCTGAAAGTCCCATTATAAAGCTCAGAACTTGGTCTTGGACTTGTATTTTGAGCTGCAAGAAGAACAAAAATCATTTCTGGTCAACCAGTTTAAAGAATGGTATATAGACATAGTTTTTTTCTTAAATGATGTAAGAGAACCAACGAACCAAGAGGTGGTTGGTAATAGTTGGAACGTCTAAAGAATATATTTCCTCTGTAGATGGCCAAAACATCAGTTGTTGGCGGAAGCTCTTTTGCGCAGCCTTTAGCTACTTTAAGACTTAATAAAACATATAAAAAATTAGTAAGAGAATATCAATTTTTATAAGTAAACTTTTCTCCCTGTGTTTAGTTCTCACCTTAACTTTCTTTGATGTTTAACTCCAACAACAATGGACATAGCGTTGTATCTCTTTGCCTCTTTAACAAACCGCTTGTACTGAGTTTCCCTTCAAAACTTCTCCTTTGAGCTCAATCTGTTCTCAAACCCCAAATATTCTCTGTTACCCAATGGTAAGAATCGTGTCTTTACTCGAAATAAACCCATAAAAAGACGTGAAGCTACCTTCTTTGTTGAGTAGAATTCACTGTAAAGTTCTAAGTACCGATCCAATGATGACTTGTTTTTCAAGGCACGACCTGAATCATATCATCCAAGTTCCATAAATCAGAACCATACAAAAAAATACTTAGTAAAGACTAAAGAGTAACTATAAATGATTAAAATTTAACAAGTAAGAGAAGAAGAGCTCACGAGAAGTTGAACAAAAATGAACAACAACAACATTCCAACCAAGACAATATTCCTCTGCTTCAAATTCACATTATCCACATTTTTGTTTTTCTCCAATGCCATTTACCTTTGCTTCCTATGTGCAAAGAATTAATACGAAATGCGAATTACAGAGGAATTAATGACTTATTCGCTATAATATAAATAAATATAAATCAAGACTTGATGTTTGTTCTTTAAAAATACTACTATTTTTTTTAGGGAAGTAAGAGATATAAAAGTCAGAAAACTTATGTTGCAACTACTATCAGATACAAACAAACACAAAATCAAGAGAGAGAGACACTTGAATATTCAAAGACATTTTGAGATAATTAAAAAGCAAATTGGGTTTAAAGAAGATACACGATGAGCATTAACAGACAACATAGTATCACCTAATCATCTGTATTTATTATATAATTTTGTCTTTAGGTCAAAATAAAATTGATAGTTTTGCTGCCATGTGCCATCATCAGCTTTTGTATCTGCTTCTGGCACGGCTGATAAAACCAGATAGATTGGCTCAAATAGAACTATAAAATATGAAGAAATATAAAAAGTTTACATTAAAGGACCTAATTTATTCGTATAGGTAAATGCTGATCTTCTTCTCTCATCTACTTCTAAGGAAAAGAAAGAAAATTGACCTTACTTTGTTGATATTTTTGTAAATGAAAATATAACTGCTATGATCAGAGAAGAATGAAAGAGGTGAAAAAAGCTAGAAGAAAGTGTCGGTTGACCTAGAAAAATATAACTGCTACTAGGATAAGACCCGCGCCTTGCGCGGGATTAAGTTATTATTTTTATTATATTTTGAAGAATGAAACAATAGTTTGGCTTCATTTGGATTACGGGTGTTCAATCCGGATATCGGATTGGTTTCGGTTCGGTTCGGTTTTTTCGGTATTTGGTAAGTAAAATATAACTACTATTCTAAATCCATAAGTACTTTGATTTTAGTCTTTCACATACTTTTGAAAGATTTCAACTGGACGACTAAATTGATCAGCCAATCTTGTTGCTTTAAATCATTAGTGTTTATATATATATATATATATATATATATATATATATATTATTTAGTTTGAATATTTATTAAATAAAAATTCATATGCGTTATATTTTATGATCATTTGTAACTTATTATAACAAAAAAATAATTTATTGATCACAAAATTTTCAGAGTGGGAATATTCAAATTTCTAATAATATATAGACGTTTTGAAAAATTCAAATATAACATATAAGAAAAAATATAAATGTTTTTATTATATATTTAATGTGATTTTTTAATATCGTTCAATAATATAAAATTAAAAAAAAAAGAACTAAGATACCAAAATTGTTATCAAATATTTATTATTCATAATAATTAATTTTCATATATACGTTAATCATATTAGGTAATTTCGTAGATTCTAATTAAGGAAAGTGCAAAAAAAATTTTGGTAGATTATTTATCAATTCGATAGTTAGTTTAATAAAAAATATAATGTAAGTCAAGATGGACCAACCTATTTTTCTAAGAATAGTATATTTTATATAGTCATTTATTAAATGAGAATTTATAATCATACAGTTCTATGATCATTCATATCATTTTATAACTGAATATTTAAATCATCGATAACAAAATTTTCAATGTGAAATCTTTAATAAGTTTATAATTTATAAATGTTTTTGAAAATTCATTGAAAGTTTTAATATTAAAATATTTATGTAATCTTATGGTATATAGTATAATCTATATATATATATAAATATATATGTTTTATTATTAAATGATATTTTTTACTCATATGGTTTTAAAATAATGTGTATCTTCTTATAATATTAAATAAAAGTTCATATTAATACAATTTTATGATCATTTGTAACTTATTATGACAAAAAAAATCTATTGATCACAAAATTTTCAGAGTGGGGATCTTCAAATTTCTAATAATTTATAGACGTTTTGAAAAATTCAAAATATAACATATAAGAAAAATTATAAATGTTTTTATTATATATTTAATGTGATTTTTAAATATATTTTAATAATATAAAATTAAAAAAAAAGAACTAATATACAAAAATTGTTATCAAATATTTATTATTCATTATAATTAATTTTCACATATACGTTAATCATATTAGGTAATTTCGTAGCTTTTATTTAAGGAAAGTGCAAAACATTTTTTGGTACGTTATTTATCAATTCGATAGTTAGTTTAATAAAAAGTGTAATATAAGTTAAGATAGACCAACCTATTTTTCTAGGAATAGTATATTTTGTATAGTTATTTATTAAATAAGAATTTATAATCATACGGTTCTATGATCGTTCATATCGTTTTATAACAAAATATTTAAATCATCGATAACAAAATTTTCAATCTGAAATCTTTAATAAGTTTATAATTTATAAATGTTCTTGAAAATTCATTGAAAGTTTTAATATTAAAATATTTATGTAATCTTATGGTATATAGTGTTTAATATATATATATATTTATTTTATTATTAAATGATATTTTTTACTCATATGGTTTTAAAATCATGTGTATCTTCTTATAATAAAAATGTTAAACCATTGATCATTAATTTTTAACATAAAAATTTTAATAGTTTTAGTCATTTATTATCGTTTTTAAAAATTCAAAATATAACATATACGAAAAAATCTAAATTTTCTTTTTATAGCTAATTTGATTGTTTAATTTATTTTAATAATATAAAATTAAACAAAAAATGATGGAGGAGATATACATTGTTATCAAATCTTTATTATTAAACTCATTAATTGTCATATATATATTAGTCATTTATGGTAATTCCGTAGGTTTTATTTAAGGAAAGAAAATATCATATCATATCATTATATCATATAGTTTGACCAACTTATATATCTAACAACATATAAAAATTGAATGTGGACCTACTTATTTTTCAATTGAATGTAATTGACTACCTAATTGAGTGACACGTATGCATTGGGGCATCTTTTAATTAATACAAAATTGAGGTTACATCTTTTCAAATGTTCCTCAATTAATATATAAGGGATTACCTACACAACTTAAAAATAGGAGAAAACCGGAAGCTCTTTGACGATCGTTTAACCAGGAAACGAATATGGTAAAATTCATACGCGGCTCTGGGCCAGAACAACATAAAGTACGACAATCTCTTCCGCCTTGGCGTAGTGAGATATTTAATTTTGGGTTTCCACACGGTCCAGACCAAGATAATCCAAAAAATTGTTCAAAAATAGGAGATCCTTCTCGTACTACACACTTGCTGAAAATGTATGACTCCAGTCCACTAGTGTACATGTAATCTCAGACTTCACTCATGAAATCGAAAGATAAGAAGAAAACTATTGGAGATAATTAATCCAAGAAATCATTCATTTTTCTTAGAGAAGGACACCCACCTTCTCCTGCTTAGAAATTTTTTTTTACTTTAGAGCCTGGTTTTCTTCTTACCTCTAAATAAAATGGAAAACTTTTCATAAATGGAGAACTTTCCATATTTCAGCATATTGAAGTTTCCATATTTCAGGACATAATTTTCCATAAAAATTATTTACCTTCTTATATCCTAAATTATAAAATTTAACCTAGTGGAAATTTAAAATGGAACAAAACAAAATTTGGTTTGTAATGTAATAAAGGAAAATACCAATATAATCATCAAGAAGGGGAAAAAGGTAAATAAGAAAACAAAAATTAAAAACAAAAATACAATAGGACTTAGGATGCACGCTGCAACCAATAAAAAGGTTAAAAACCAAAATACATTAGGACTTACGAAGCACGCTACATCAATAAAAGTTAAAAACCAAAATACATCTAATCTATTAAAATAGGAGTACAAAATTAGATTATCCCTTAGTTTTCCACTATATTTACAATGGCATGCCACTGAAGTTATTAATTAACCTATCTTTTAGGATTTTTGTCTTTTTTCTTCAATTAATGTATTTCCAAAATCAAATTCTAACTAAAAAATCATGGCAACAATAATTAATAAACCTAACTTTTAATATTTTTTGTCTTTTCCTTTTTATTATACATATGTGTATTTGAAAATAATTAATTCCATATATACATTTCGTAATTACATACATTATACGGTAATTATTTTACTAATTCCACATATACATAATAAATAGTATACAACAATTTCATTATACATAATCATAAAATTTTGATCCATAAAAACAGTTTATACAATAATTTTATTATATATAATCATAAAATTTTGATCCATAAAAAATAAAAATACATTTGTGTGATTTTACAGGTCGTATTCTAAATAAATGGATGATATAATTAAGGGTTTACATGATAAAATAAAACTACTCAATATAAACTATAAAATTATTGTGTTTATAAATGTCATATTAAAAAAAAATTAAACGGGTAAATTTTAAAATATATATTATCACTTATACAAATAAATATTCATTTATCAAAAAATTAACACCTGCGCGGATGCGCGGGTCAAGCTCTAGTAAAAAGTTAAAAACCAAAATACATTAGGACTTACGATGCACGCTACATCAATAAAAGACTTTATAAATATCAGTTTCGTCTAGGTCTTTTTTGCCGATCTCCACTTTCACCCTGTAACCTATAGATTCGCTCTTCTCATATTCTCAATGGATAAAGAATCCGCCACCCCGTCTGGAGCAGCTTCGAATGCGATTAAGGCCACGGCGCATCTAAAGGAAGTAGTGAACAGAGAGCCGAGAGATGATTTGGAGAAACATAAGAAAGACATAACCGAGAAAAAAACACCTGATGTGATAGAGATGTTGAAAGGATTGGTTGATCTTCTTGAGAAGATGGAAGAAAAGGTGGATCATCGTCTTCAGAAGATGGAAGAAAAGGTGGACTGTCGTCTTCGGGAGATTGAAGAAAAAGTGGATATGTTGATCTCATCGGTTAGTTTAATGAAAACTGGCAGTGTAAAGGCGGCCGAGGCAGACAACATGTCTGTGGATGAATCATCTTCTTCTGATGATGATGATGAAGAAGAGCCTGTCCAGAGAAATTATAGAGCAAATACTAAAAAGGCGACCACCACTACTAGTTTTGGTCCTTTTGTTCGTGGTCGTGGATATGGTCCTACTAGTCTTAATGTTGGTGGCCCTTTTTCCGGTGGTCGTTGTGGCGGTCGTGGTGAGTGTAGCTTCTGTTGAGGCTTTTGGTGGTGGAGGAAGAAGAGACCTGGTTCTGTTACTCAGCTTCAACGATTAAGGAGTGGAAAGTTCTTTGGTGTTGTTAGCTTGTGATACAATGCAATATTTCTTTTATCTTGTTATTATTATGTTGGTTCCTGCACCTTGTTTGATTTTTCTTACTTTTGAGTAATTGAAGTATTGTCTTAAATCAACAGGCATGAGCTTGTCTATGTAGCTTTTTTTTTTCCTTGAAGTTTGTCTTTAGAATCTCATCTTTGGTATCAGTATCTCCATTTACTTCATTCAAACAGCTTTCTAAGTCACCATATACATTGCGAAAACAAATTAAGCTCTATTCACACTGCATCCAAAATAAATTACAGGTTTCCATTCTTTATGTTTAGTTACGCTTTTGTCTGAATGTTAAAGAGTAACTTCAACCAAAACCTGCCTTAAAACTTCCTTCACTGGAACACATATCAACTATGAAGAGGCAGCTTTTGATCCCACAACCACCCACAGATCGATCAACATAGCGAAAACTCCTGATTCTAAGATCAATTACTTTTTACATAATCCAACACTTTATTATAACTTTGTGTTCTAAAGAATACATTAATTGATCTCCACAAATCACAAGCTTCAGTAATATCTATGAGCAACGACCGGACTTGTTTCCAATCAACGACTCCGATTATATAGTAACAAAGTGATAATACTATATGATAGTGCAGCAGCCAACACTATCCACTCTGTTTAGCACTCGAGGAAGTAGATGTTGTCATGAACGATTCACCACACCCGCATTGACCTTGCGAGTTTGGATTGATGAACACAAACTCTGATCTGCAATTATACAACAGAAATATTTTTTAAAAAAATATTGTTACAGTTTTGAAATAAAAATGTGACAAGAGTTTGCAAACCTTAGTTTATCATCTATGAAATCCATCTTTGTTCCAATCACATGCATTAAGGCCTTGGGTTCCACAAGGATCCTCACTCCTTTCTCCTCCACCAGCTCATCAAATTTCCCTTTCTCATCTGATCACATGATCAGAGTCTATAAACAATATGTGATGATCAACAGAGTGTAACATAGCAATAGGCAAGCATCTAGAGTATTCAACAAAACAAGAAACATCCCATTGGAGGCAACGTGGGCCTTCTCCACTAAAAAAATCAAGACAATGGTTTGTGTGTGAGGTTACCTGCGTAATTGAGGGTGTATGATAAACCGTTGCAGCCTCTTGCTTTAACGCCCAGTCGGAGGAAAGGTTTTTGCCTCTGGAGCAAGAGATGATGAACCCTAGAGGCAGCTTCGTCCGTTATGGTTAACACTTGCTTCCTTATAGCCGGTCCAACCCTCGCCGCCGCAGCCGCCAAGACTCGAGCAGCCTTCATCGAATCGAATCGAATCCTCGGAGAAGCTATATATTTTATTACGGGCGTGATTTATCAGACTAAAGTCTCCTTTCGTTAGAAGAAAAATCAAAATAGACAAGTCTGGTAGCTCCGGTTCGATTTGGATAATTTCGGTTATTGGAAAATTGAAACCAAATTAAATAATCGGTTTGATTTTATTCGGGTAGTTTGGTTTCGGTTTATTTGTTTTAAACTTCGATGGAATTTTGTTTGGGGCAGAATGTCGGGTATATAATAATCTCGAATAAATATGTAAAGGCTAGTGTCATGTAGCTACCGGAAAAAATGGTCTATTTTTTTTGGTTAACCGAATACATTCATTTCAAGTCTGAAATCAATACAAGGTATCAGTCTTTTGTATCACATCAATCAATAATCAAGGTTCGAGAGTTTTGCGGATAGTAGGAAACAAAGTCCGGATGAACAAATCTCGTATGTGTATGCTTGTTTTCTTGAGTTCTATTACTTGCTAAGTTTAGATCAGCTCAATCAAGAAGAAACTAGGTCGAATACCCAAACAAAGCCAGGTTCTCGGTGTAGAGAATAAAGGTTTGATCCGTTTTGATTTTGAGGTTGTAAGGTTGATCTGTATTGCTTAAAGTTTTGTGTTGCTATTGATCGTCTTTTGAAATATAGATCAAGATGGAATCTGTTAATGGAACAAGTGAGATGAAAAAGTTTGTTGACTAGGGTGATTTTGATTCGTGAAAGTTTAAGATGTTGATGCAGGTTGAGTTGCAAGGATTGTTGCACATGTGACTCGGTCAAGCATTAAGATTTGATTAGATACGGTGTGATATTTTATTATTATTTGTTTGACCTTAGTTGCAACATGGTTTCTTAAACAATTTGCATGCTGTTGAAAAGCATTTTTCTGCTCTCATAGAGCTTTTAGAAATTAACGGCGTTTGGTGAACGTCTAAAGCCACTTGTAAATTGCTTTCAAATCGAAGGAAACAAGCTACAGTCCTTTTCACGTTGTACCATACACTTCATAACTATAAAAAAAAACACTTGCCCGTACTTTTATAGGATGAGGAAGAGGAAACCAATTTGTACACTCGTTAAGTGATAACTTTTTTTCTTTTTTCTTATGAACGTCCAATCTTTGATATCGTAAGCTAACGAATTGAGTACGAATTGTTAGTTGTATTTAGAAGGCAAAAAATGTAGTAAACGCAATCTTGATTATTGCGTTTATTCTTGTGGGAATGCTAGTTCTGTCTAATAAACTAGATTATTGCGTTCATATTCAAAGAGACTTAGTCGAGTTTTAAAAATGGGTTGCCTCAAGATCTTTGGTACACTCTTTGATGCCTTCTCCAAACATCTTTTAATAGGAAATGTACTCTCTTTTTTTTTTTTTCCAACTGAATTATATTAGCAAAAAGGCCGAAGCCCAAAGAGAGTTACAAAGACCAAAAGGCCCAAACACAAAGCCCAACTTAAAAAAACCAACCCGCTTAGGCCCAAGTCCGATATCCTCAAACCCAAACTCGCCGACTCGCGGTTCGCCCTACTTCGAGAAGCAAACCCGCAAACGTCGCCGCCACCGGGAGCACTTACGTCAGAGATCGGACGCTTCTCACCGGCCACTACAGGAGCATGCCTCACCGTGACAAACCGGATCCCATGACCTACACACACTCTTCACCACCGCCGTCTTGTACTCTAGAGAAATCTTTACCGGCGAGATCAATCGCCGGAGCGAGATCATCACCACCACCGTTCGAGCACACACCAGAGTAACAACCACGGCTCACAGAAACATCACCAACTTGATACGGACGCTTCTCTCTTCCTCCAACGAGAGAACACACACGGGTCTAAACCATCACCAACGCCATAAACAAACCACAAAGGCCCTAAAAAAACTAATCTAAAAATTAAGCAGCAAGAGCCGACGAGGCAAGGTACAAGACGCCTTCACCCCTCGGTGCATGATCCGGCGACGCAGAGCTGAGAGAGCCTCTACCTCCCGGAGACTTTGCCGGCGACGCAGAGCTGAAGAAGCCTCCACCCCCCGGAAACTTGAACGGCGACGGCGGAACTAACGGAGCCTCCGCCTCCCGGAATGAACCCTAACTTCAACCCAAAAAACTAACAAGCTGTCGCGACGAGCCGCGTCCTACTACCTCACCACGAATCCAGAGAAAGAGAGATTACCGCCGTTTGAAACCCTCCGTAGACAAATCTCTTCCGACGATAAAACCCTATTCCAGATCCGAAAATATATCGGATAGGACAGCAGATCGACGCGCACAGAGGAAAACCTAGCAAGGATCGACAAGAAGGGAGCCACCGGCGCCGGCACGCGCGCATACGCGCCGCCGTACGTCGGTGCTTCCCTCCCACGCGTTTTCTCTCTTTTCTCTCTTTTCTCTCTAAGTGCTTCGCCACTGATAGGAAATGTACTCTCTACTTGACAAAAAAAAAGGAAATGGATTCTTCCCTTCTTTTTTCCTCTCTATAATTTGAGTTTTCGAGGGTTTCTTTTGTTAACGCATCTCTCTACTCCTACAGTCCTAGGACCTTTGTGGTCGTGGTTCTTTTCCGTTGTAATTTTTTTTTTTTTTTTAATAACCAAACCCTTTGACAGGAAATGTTTTAAACACAATGATTTTACAAAATATAAAACTTACTATATTTGTTTGTCGAAAAGAATTACTATATTTTTTTGAAAAAAACAAGAATTAATATATTTAATTTTAGTAGATCCAAAGAAAAATAAATCATAGACTCCCTCCGTTTCATATTAAGTGTCATTTTAGTTTTTAAATTTTGTTTCATTATAAATGTTTTTTATATTTCCAATGCATTTTTTAAACATTTTTCTATAGTTTACCCTTGTTTTATTTCATTAATTAGTAAAACTAAAAATTTATATCAAATAAAAAATTTAATAATTTTATTAATTGAGAACACTTTTGAAAAAAATGGAGTATATTATTTGAGAACCGGTTCACGGTTTGCTCGTTTTTGAGAAACTGGGATAACCAAAATTGTGATAATTTCTCCGGCAAATCAATTGAATGGCTCAGAAGATAACAACCGTCTTTGTCAATCTATTTACCCCTACCACCTTATAATTAATTAATTTCTTTTGGATGATATTATTTACAAACTACAACTTGCATCGTTTCTTGTCACCCGATTAATATAAGAACTGATATGGACATTTATCACCCGATTAATCTCCCAAAGATGAATATTGCTATCAAATAGTCAATTCATCATGTTTTTTTAATAGGTGTAAAACAAGTTACTATATGGACTAGTCAAATGTGAATAGCTAAATAATTTCACATTTGAAGAAAATTGATCTCTGAACTTACACATATAGAGCAATTTCTCCTAAAACAAGAATCACTAGACCATTGCCACTTGATTAAATTGCATATTTTTATTCATCATATATGTTCTTATTTATTTCCATAATCGGAAAAGGTTTAGTCAATAGAGTTTTGCCACATTATGCCAAACTATATATCAATTTCTATATACTTTGTTGAATCTAACTTGAAAATGAACATATGAAATAGGATTTGAAACACAAATAACAGATCATATATTTCTTATCAATAATATATTAAATGGTCTATTATGGTAAAATTTATAATAAACTTGCGGTGATTGACTGCATTTACTAAATGTTGATTCTAATAGTGATTTAAATTTTAACGCACCAGTAAAATATAGTAAAAAGGAAAAAAAGTTTTTGAAAAGTATAAATACATATCTTAAGGTTGTAAATATTTGTTTATCTCTATTGATTTTTTCATAAATTTTTAACATTTCTTAAGATTAATTCGTAGAGTTTCTCAACACCAGATCAAAAGGAATATAAGTAATTAAACAAATGGGAGGAAACATGTAAGAAAAAAAAAGATTAATCAACATACATGAAGGTAATATAGAAATTAATACATAATATATACAAAATTTATCATAGCACATGACTTATTATGGTCATTTACTAAATTTTGATATTGGTATGGTTATATGATCTGATTTCTCTTACAAATATGTTTCTGTTTTTCCACAATTTTTAAAACATTTTAAATTACTTAATTAGTGATCTTTCCCTCCACTAACAAATAAAGATAGTTGGCATATATAGAACCTTCTTTGGGCTAAAGAAAGCTTAAAAGAACTTAAAATTGCATTGAAAATATAAAAAAATGTTTTAAATACATTGAATAGGATACTATTTTTCAAAAACACTTTAAAATTTGCATCTATGATTTAGTGGTTACTGTTCATGATATAGTATTTAGTGGGTGCATGGGATTGTGTTTTAAAACTTTTATAAATAATTTTAAAATATTTATGAGGGATATTTTTGTATTTTATAATATATTTAAAATATTTATTGAAATAGTTGACATTTAAAAATAAATTTAAAAAATAGTGTCAGATTTGAGATAAAGTTATAATTTTCTCTTGAAAATACTCGTATTCAACATTTATTAATTTGTATATATATATATTGGAATAATAGTAAAGAGGTTTTGAATTAGACCGCAATACAATGAGATATTTCGTAATGTCACTTAATTTGTTTTAGATATTTTATATGTTTCCATTTTTTATTTGAAAAGAAAAGTCCAAAAATTATTTTATTTCTTTTTTGTTTTATTTTCAGCATTTTCTTCTTTTAATCTGCTATAAATAATTTAGTTTAGTTCAAATTATTGACTTTCAATTTTATTTGTCTAGAGTACAAAAACAGCTGGATATATTTGTCTTCTTGATTCATAAATATATTGATCTTAAAAAGGTACAATCATTTTTATTATGTCACGTTTTTTTTTTTGTTGTCTATTATGCCACGTTTTATTCTGTCTAGCAAGCAGGGCGATGCCTTTTTTCCCTCAATGTTAGTACAACATGGCTCTATAAAAAATTAGACGACACAAATTGCCTAAAGAAAGATATCGCTGTTCATAAATCTATATTTTTCGTAATGGCTTTTCGAGATTATCTAAGGCCACTTGTAGAATGCCTCCAAATTAAGGGGAATGCAGCGTTGGTTGTATTTTATTTACAAAGACAGATCCAATCTTATTCCTGTTTTTTTAAAAATAATTTTTTATTCTTATTAACATCCAATTTCAATTTTATTTCGGAGGTTAGAGAGAGTAAGAAATGTATACACTTGTAAAGTATATTTTAGTCAGATTTTTAATATTATAGTCCAGTGGAGTTAGAGTGGGAATATTAGTTGTGTTTCCTAAAAAAAACTTGCAAAATAACTTTTAAATGCTCAAGGGGTGTTAGTAGGAGTAAGATTTATATAAAGTTTGTTGATTTTAAAAATTAGGAGAATTTTGTTTATTGTGAAATTATATGAAAATACATTGATATAATGATTCTAAAAATTTAAGGTATTTAAGTAGTATTTTCAAAATCTTGTGTTATGAGTTAAATGGTTAAAAATACAACTCCCAATAACACCAATTTTATAAACGATTGTTGATTATCACATTTAAGCTTGTAATTGTACATCCGGAGGACATACCATTCATAAGGAGCTTGGATATAAGCTCAACTCATCATCGTGATACATCCTGTTGAAACTATATAAGGAATGGCCAATACACAATTAAATCTGGATATTGGGTGGCTCAAAATTTATTAACGACAGCGGAAGAAAATGAAGTTTTTGAACCAAGCATCACTAAGCTCGAAGCCTTTGCTTGAAAGCTAAAGACACCTATGAAGATATGTCATCTTATATGGCAATTGTTAACTGGTCATGTGACAGTAACGAGGAACTTAACAAGACGCAATATGAGGTGTGACAACTACTGCCCAAGATGTGAAGAACTAGAAGAAACTGTAACCCATGCCATATTCGAATGTCCGTCAGCTCTCCAAGTTTGATCATTATTATCAACTCCAAGAACCCCATGTATATTTCCAGTACCAAGCATCTACACAAATATGGATTACCTATTATGGAGGAAAAACAACATTATCGAGTCAGAACAAGATATAAATCCTTATTCCTGGATAATATGGTATATTTGAAATGTTAGAAATGACAAAGTTTTTAGGGGGTAGATAGAGATCCTTTGGAGCTAGTTCGACATGCATGAAGTGAATGCCAAGCCTGGTTTGATGCCAACGAAGTGGTACAACCAGTGATACAAGATAACAATATTGACGAATCCCAAGTCATAAGCTTGGGTAATATTTGCTTGTTAGATGGATCTTGGACATCCTCTGCTCACTTTAGTGAATGTGGATGGCTCTAGATGGACAGTTATGGGAACATTCAACTTATGGGGACAAGAAATTTCACTCGACGCAAATCAGGTTTTGCATTCGGAAGTAGAAGCACTGCGATGGGCGATGGAGAATATATGCTTCAACATTCAACATGCCAGAGCTTCGGGACAGACTCTAAGGAACTGATTATAATGATAAAGGAACCTCAGGCTTGGCCAAGCTTTGCGACAGAATTGGAGAGGATAGAGACGCTACAAATATGCTTCCCGGATTTCAACATCATTCATATTCCACGAGCGCGCAATCAGATTTCAGACTTTTTAGCTAAGACTGCTAGATCCTTCCATAGGGAGTAACATTTTATTGGTTGTTTTATTCCGATTTGGTTATCCAGACCACCTCAAACTTGAGTAATAGAATAGTCTTTCGACGTAAAAAAAAAAAAATCTTGTAATTGTACATCGAACGGCCTTCTTTATTTTGTATAGATACGAAAATAAATTTATCCTAGTCACTCGCATGAGTGTCTTTAACCATCTCTCGTGTATATGACAAGGCGCTATAACCCTTCGTAGAACCAATATAAATACCATATATTGTCTTCATACTGTCCATTACATGTCTATACTAGATTCATTTAATATCATTACCACCATTAAGTTCTTCAATATTTAATCTTGTATTTCATCAATAAAGTGGCTGTATTTCTTCATTTCATTTGTTAAAATTTGACTCAATTTTTACTTAGATTTTTCAATGGATTTTTCAAATATTTTTCGGTTGGGTGTTCCAATTCTGCCCCACTAAATTGGCTTCATCTCGATCTGTTTGTGAAGTTTTCATTTTGTGTTATCCACCAAAGAAGTCAATTTTTTATGCAAGGTCGATTTCTTTTTCTCTACTACTTCTCTTAACATGCTCCAAAGTAAATTTTTATTTATTGACTCTACTAGACATGACATTTTGGGTACCCGTTTGAGTTCGGATCGGAATATTTCAAGATTTCGGGTCTATAGGTATTGAAGTCTGGAACCCGCTCGGGTTTGGTTATTTTGGATAGGATTTGGATATTTAGACTTTGAAAAAAGAAATCAAATTTTTCATTACCGAAGTTTCTTGTACTTATAAATTTACCATTAACGTAACTGATTTTTTAATTTTTAATAGGTTAGACTATTTATATATTTGGAGATAAAACTTTAAAAATTGTTATTTTGAAATTTTAGATGCAACTATTGTTAATGCATGAAACAAGAAGTTTGACTTGCATTTTAAATGAGTAGTAAATCATTTTGTCCATAATTATATGTATATTATCTGATCTTGAGTCATATGCAACATCAATATAAATATTTTGAATAAAACGAAAAAAGCAAACTAGGAATAGAGGGTTTAGTATATATATACTCGATTATGTTTGGATATCTATTCGGGTTCAATTTTTACCCGTCTGAGCTTGAATATCCAATCTCTCCTAATTCTATATCATATTCAGATATTTTACTATTTTAGTTTGGATTTTGGCTTGGGTTTTTCATTTCGAGTTTCGGTACGGGTTCATGTATCAGATAAAATGTCCAGGCCTAGATCGTACTTTGAAAAACACTTAATTCAGTCCACGTCATACATTTTTCTCTGTAATAGTTCATGTCGCACTTTATTAACTATTTTAGCTCTGTTTTGATCATACATCTCCTGTATAGATGGGATCATACACAATATGCATTAGGAGTCTAACATGAAGCTTTGGAGGAACAAACATTCTAAGCAGCAACGGCTAGCAACATAGCCTAGTTGGCCACCTACTTTAATTGTTTTAAACGACTAAGAAATCTATAATATGAGCACACCGTCTTTTAAATATTCCATGTCGTGATGTATCCACGGTTTGCACACCTTCTTAACCGTACTACATGTCGCCGTCGTACCTTTTCTATTCTCATTCCCCACTTGTATAATTAAAAAAAAAAACAATTGTTTACAAAATGTAAAACAACAACGATTTAATTAAACTAAAAAACACTCACACAAACAAAAGATATCCCCTTTCCCTTCTATAAAACCTCCCTTAATTTTAACCTCCACAACCAACACATTCTTCTTCTTGAACTTCTTTCTTCTACAATGGGCATTCTGAGATCTCCCTCTTCTTCTTCTGCACTGAAATGGCTTGGATTTGTGACGGCGGTTTGGGTTCAGTCCATCTCCGGCAACAACTACACTTTCTCCAACTACTCTGGCGCTCTCAAGTCACTCATGAACCTCAACCAGCTCCAGCTCAACAACCTCTCCGTCGCTAAAGACGTCGGAAAAGCCTTTGGAATCCTCGCTGGCCTCGCCTCGGACCGTCTTTCCACTCCAGTGATCCTCCTTATCGGTTCTTTAGAAGGTCTTCTTGGCTATGGTGTACAATGGCTCGTCGTTAGCCGCACCATCACCCCTCTCCCTTATTGGCAGGTACAAATAATATTATTAAAAAAAAAAAAATAATATTCTTGAATTTATACTAGCGCAATTCTTGATTCTGAGGGTTTGTAATGTTCAGATGTGTATATTCCTCTGTATGGGAGGAAACAGCACGACGTGGATGAACACGGCGGTTCTTGTTACTTGCATACGAAACTTCCGGCGAAACCGTGGTCCGGTCTCGGGGATCTTGAAAGGATACGTCGGTCTAAGCACGGCTATTTTCACCGATCTCTGCACTGCTCTCTTCTCAAACGATCCTGCGTCGTTTCTCGTTTTACTCGCGGTGGTGCCTTTCGGAGTCTGTCTCACGGCGGTTTTCTTCCTCCGTGAGATCCCTCCGGCTTCCTCCGCCGACGAGGAGAGCGAAGAGACGCGTTACTTCGCGGTATTCAACATCCTAGCCGTCGTTGTTGCTGTGTACCTTCAGTCTTACGACATCATCGGAATCAAAACCGGAGTGTTCTCGGTCGTTTTCGCCTCCGTACTTCTCTTCCTCCTGTTCTCTCCGATCGCCATACCTTTCCACTCGTTCATACGAAGCTTGAACCGCGGTGAAGAACAAGACGTGGAAGGGCGGGTTCAAGAACCGCTGCTGAGATCGGCGGAGAAGGAAGAAGTAGTTGTAGAAGAGGAGAGTCCTGTGGAGGAGAGGAAGAGGCCGGTGTTGGGAGAAGAACACACGATAATGGAAGCGATGCTGACTGTCGATTTTTGGGTGCTGTTCGTGTCGTTCTTGTGTGGTGTAGGGACTGGTTTGGCAGTGATGAACAACATGGGCCAGATTGGGCTTGCACTTGGTTACACAGACGTCTCGATCTTCGTCTCCATGACTAGTATTTGGGGCTTCTTCGGTCGTATTCTTTCCGGAACTCTCTCCGAACACTTTCTCAAGTAAGTCTCCTTCTACTTTATTAGTGACCTTTTCAATTTTTTGTTATTTCCGATAAAGTTATTTTCGTGAAAAAGTATATAATTCAAAACGTGCTTATTAAACACTCCTTCTTTGCTGAAATATACTACATTTGTTTCAAATCAAAATTTGTTTTAGGTTTTCTATGTTAATTAAGAAAATAGTTAATATTTAGTTTATCCTTATTTAAATATTTAAATATTAAAATTTTATTATCTTTATTTTTTAATTTAGTATACAGTTAAGAGAGATTAACTAATAGGGCAATTGTCAATAATAGCATTTTTTGAAGTTTATGTCTCAAAAATAGCACTAGAAGGAGAAAGTCACAAAAATGACATTCATTAAAGGGTAAAATATCTCTAATACTTTTGGTTTAAAATTAAATAAACAAACAAAAATAAATAAAAATAAATAAAATAAAAATAAAAAAAATGAAAAAAAAAGAAATTTTTTTATAGTTTCAGATTATATGTTTTAAGATTCGAAATTTTTATAATTTTTTTTTTATTTTTTTTTCGAATTTTTTTTTTATTTTTTTCAAATTTTCTTTTTATAATTTAAAAATACTTTTTGAAACTGTTTTTAAAATTTTTATTTTTTATTTTAATATTAATTTTTTATAAAATTTTAAACCATAATTCTAAAACCCCACCCCTTTGAATTAATTAACTCAAGGGGTATAAGTGTATATTTACCTCTTTAATCAAACATATTTTTGTGACTTTGAGCCTTGAGTGCTACTTTATGAACAAAAACTTGGTTTAGTGCTATTTTTTTTTTTAACTAATATCATAAATGCATTGAAATCTTAAAACAACACTTGTACCAAAAAAGTTATTTGACATAAATAAGTTTTGATTATTTTTTGTGAATGACAAATGTTAATTAATATCTAACTATTTTCAAAGTTGACAAAAAGTCTAATTATTTGGTTAGGTTCGACACCATCTTCCAATTAGCACTTGCCGACACTTTATGTTCCATACAATTGTATCCGCCCGCAACTTACTATTCACTTTATTTTCATGTGGTTGGTATTTTTGGTACGGAGCTATCCTTAAGCTTTCATTATCGTTGTAACATTAATTAGAAAGCTATAACCCATCTACACCCATGGACACACAATCAATGGTTTGTCTGCATTTTTCTCCACTTATTGACTTTTCAATTAAAGAAAATAGATCTTTTAGATTTCTCTGTTTGATCATTTCAATAGTTTTTTGTTCTTGTGCATAGATAAGTCCAAATCCAGCGATCTTGCTCTTTTTATTAGGACCACACTGTTTAATTCCTCACCACGTGAATTTCCCCCTCTAGATTCTTTACAAACTTTAAGATGTTTACAAACTATTTACGAGCATAGATTTTTCATGCTCAAAAAAAGAAAGAGAAGATCATTATCAGCGTGCTGATTTAATAACTTTACTGAGCAAATAGTGTGAATTTTACTCTTGATTTCTATAGGAAAGCTGGAACACCAAGACCACTATGGAACGCAGCATCTCAAATCCTCATGGCTGTAGGGTATCTACTAATGGCTTTAGCTGTCCCCAATTCACTTTACATCGGTTCAATGGTGGTCGGAGTTTGTTATGGTGTCCGTCTAGCTATTACTGTACCCACAGCATCAGAACTCTTTGGTCTCAAATACTATGGTCTCATCTACAACATCTTAGTACTTAACTTACCACTTGGCTCGTTCCTCTTCTCTGGTCTCCTCGCTGGGTTCCTCTACGATGCAGAGGCTACACCAACTCCTGGTGGGGGCAACACTTGCGTCGGAGCTCATTGTTACCGTCTCGTCTTCTTGGTGATGGCTTTAGCTTCTATTATTGGAGTCGGTTTAGATATTCTGTTGGCTTATAGGACAAAGGAGATTTATGCTAAGATTCATGCTAGCAAAAAGGCCAAAAGTTCTGGTAGTGACCTTAGTTAATAATTGTTCTAGTTAGATTGCACTAGATTGTTCATCACGATTTTTTAGTTTGAGATGCTGATGTTTTTTGCATGAAAAAAATATTGGTTTCATTCATGATACAATGTTGTACTTGTAGTCAGAGTCACCGCACACCAGCGTAAACTTTTCAAGATTTTGTTCATATATTTTGTCACATAATTGAATGATATTTTACTATTACCAATTCTAGTTATTTATTATTTCTTCTTACAAGAAAAGGGTACTGAGCGGTTAATATGGTCTGGACGTAAGAAATGAAAATAACAACAAGCTCTGAAAACTGAAAAGACATGGCTTAAATAGACAGAGTACGTAACAACATTAGAAGAAGAGTTTTGTTTAAGCAAAGACATGGCTTAACCTTCGACAGTTGGCGCCGTCTGTGGGGAAATAGTTTGTGTTTGTCCATATTACTAGAAGGGCATACAATATTTCATAAAAGATAATGAATCCAAGTGTAGTTTTTCATAGTAGGTGTTAGTTACAAAAGGACCCAAGAACATTGGGAAAATAAGAAAGTGTAGAGTATTTAAATAAAGATAAAAATAAAACACACTGAAATCACTTGCAGTCTGTGAATTTGCATGTCCCCGAGTTAGCCTTGATGAAACGGATAGCTGTCATGAGAACATCGTGCTGGGAGTTCCCAAGGAGAGCCATATTTGTGTATGTGGTCACAGCAACGGAGTTATAAGGAAAGCCAAGAGAGTTGTATGAATTGAGTAATGCAGTTGTTGCTTCCCTTAGGAGAGTCTTGTAGGCTTCTCCTCTCCCTTTAAGCGCCTCCCCTACTGTCATATCAGTACCATATCTCCTCCCGGCTACTAGTCCAAACGCGACCGCGACCTTCGTGTCTGGACCTATCACCTTCCAGTAGCATCTGTACTCAGGTCTTATCCATAACCTATGTAAGTCACAAAGCAAAAATGTTATGTCATTTAGATAGGTTGG
Source organism: Brassica rapa (assembly GCF_000309985.2). Taxonomy (NCBI): domain Eukaryota; kingdom Viridiplantae; phylum Streptophyta; class Magnoliopsida; order Brassicales; family Brassicaceae; genus Brassica; species Brassica rapa. The sequence continues at coordinate 6,083,999 of NC_024803.2, read as the reverse complement.
CCATTTTTTATGGGTGCAAGTAAAAAGCAATGAATTAAAGAGAAAGCTCACTTGTGACAACAAGCTGAGGGCTCTACAAATGGAACTGGAGGGATTGGAGGCAAAGGTGGAAGCTTAAATTGAGGTGGCGATGTATCTGGAGGAGGACTCATGGCCGGGGCCTTAGGAGAAGGTAAGACCGGGACTTGAGCAATTGGAGGCAAAGGTGGAAGCTTAACCTGAGGAGGAGGCATGACCGGGACCTGAGGAGGAGGCATAACCGGAGCTGGTGGTGGTTTAGGACAAGAAGACATTGGCTGAACCGGCTGAGCAAGAAGGGCATCCACAACGAAGGTTTCAATCCCAAAGAAACTAAACAATAGTTTAAGTTTCTGCGCAGGACCTGAAGCGATGCTGCAACTACTACTTGAGCCTTGTTGAGCTCCATTGTCTGAAACCTGAGCATAACAGTTGCTTAGATCAGGTGTCCCGTCGAACCTCATAACATATCCTCCAAGCCAGTTAGTGGTCTCTTCTCTTGACATATAGACTTGTCCATTTTCATCCAAACATGTGACACTAACCTTGATTCCTGCAAGGAATCAACAACACAATCCTAAAGAAAAAGCAGAGATACAGCGAAACACAAAGTGTATACAAATGTCATTCTTACTTACCGGAGACGGGAAAATCGAACAAAGATTTCTCTCCATCCTTGCATTGGTCACAAAACACCGTGCCAGTGACCGTGGCATATCCGGTAACTCCATTCACAGTTAAGCATAGAATAAGAAAGGCCACAAAGAGGATAGTATGATTTGAATCCATTTGATATCTCAGAACTATAAGCAATAAAGAAGAAGAAGAGAATAATATGAGAAGTTATTGAAGTCTATAAGATAAAAAAAAGTGTAAATAAAAAGGAAAGCATCACTTCTTCTCCAACCTTCAACTGCTAAAATATTAAATGAGGTTGTTGACAATGACAAGAAAAAAACTTTAGTCTATGGTCTGAACATTAGAGTATTCGTACGACTCAAGAACTTTAATGTTTCTGCCTCCAAGATTTGTAATGGATTATTAATTATCTCCCTAACCTTTTGTGCTGAGCAATAAATATTTCTTTCTTTAAGTTTGTTTTTTAAATGGGTTTTGGGTTATAGTTATTGGTTTCGAAGGTATTGGTTCTACGCAGTTAATACTATCAAGACTTTGTATGAATATAGTTGTGTTGAGCTGTAACTAATGTGAACACAGTTCCACACACAACACGTGAAGTGTGAAATAAAATAAAAAGAAGAAAGTTTTACTCGACGTGTGCTGTTCCTGAACCATTCTTCTTGCAGTCACTTGGAGATGTTCGGCTACTTTCTTGATTTAAGAAAAGAGGTTTTGTAATGTAGGAAAGTCATGCATTTGAATCTGTTACGTACGAATTAAAAAGATTGTTTTGTTATATGTCGAAAGGACATTAATGCTTCTTCCATGATGGAATTAAACAAGTATTGGTGTCTCAAGTTTATTAGGTCGAGGAAATACAAATACAGTTTTATCCATGACAGTACCGGTGATGGATGTCAACAACATTTCGGCATAAACATCCGTCGATCAAACGGTCTAGACGCCAGACGGCCGAATAATATATCTCACTGATACCTACTTTTTGTATAAAACTAATACTGTATAATATAAGAACATGTTATATTCGAGTATCAAAATTCCATTTCCAGTTAATTGACTAGGAGTTAGGAGTAGATCATCTAACAAATTTTAGAAGCACATTAGTATACAAGTAACAATAAAATCACTTACAAATGTGTCGATACTCAATAGTGTACATAATGAAATGCAATTAGTGTTGTGTTAAATCTGAACTCGGCGTGTTCAAGATGAAAGCACGAATTCAGTGGTGTGTTATTTGAAAACATTTATGGAGATCAAAGGTTGATTACAAGACCAAATTATTGAAACTTTAAGAGAACCATAAACTCGGCAAGAAAAATGTAAAGCTGTATTTATAAGTAAATTTGACGACTTCTTTCCTCATCTCCTAAGCCGACTTGCTATTCTCTTAATTAGGGCGAGTTTGTTTACACTATTGGGCTGCAGGGTAGGCTCTTACCCATGACAACGTAGACATTTGCCATGAGTCTATGGGTTCACAAAAAATTTTAGTGTTATTTTATGGATTATAAAAGCTTATTTCACTATGTTAATTTATCAAATAGTTGATAAATCTATAATAAAACTATAAAAGAGTTCATCATAAATTAAACCTAATACAAAGACAAAAAACAAAGTATGTATGGTTCACCATTTCCAATTTTCACGTTTACAAAACCTGATTTTCATAAAAAGACACATTTTTCTATAAAAAAAAAATTAATATCAAAAAGTTCTTGTGGTTTAATTTTTTTTTAAAATGCAATGAGAAAATGTTAGACGAAAATGTATGTAAAAATATCCATATTTTATGTTTCGTCCAAAACTATTAAATTGTTTAAGATGGCACTGTCATATGATATACTCTCTCTGTTTTTATATGTAAGTAGTTTTAGTTAAAAGTGATAATATTAAGAAAATTGTTACTTTTGAAAAAAATAGCAATTAGTACATAAATTTAGCCAATAATAAAAAACACATAAATTATTAGATTGGTCACAACATATGTAATAAATGCAAAAGGTGTTTTGGATTATGTAGACATCTTATATTGTGAAACAAACTTATTTTGTTAAAACTACTTACATACAAAAACAGAGGGAGTAGTATGATACATAAAAAGTATGACCATCAAAACTGGGCATATATACATGAAGAAACGTTGATCAAAAATAAACCATCTAATTATGAGATTCAACTAAATGTGATTAAGCTAATATTTTTTTTGAAAAAAAAAAATTGAACTCATGCTTTCCATTATGAATTATTATTTTTGACTAGTATTTTTTTTAACTCTTAATCATTCATTCCATTATAGAGTTTTTGACCAAACTGGTCTTACATAAACAAGACCTGCAGAAATGCACCAGTACAAAAAAGTACAAAGAAGGAAAAACTGTAAGTAATAAAATAGATCGATACCAGTATGCACCATTTAAATTGGAGAAACTAATAAACCTCAAACTTCCATAGTTCAGAGATCTTAGTCAAGGTTAAAACCAGCTGAATTGAAAACCACCAGGGTGTTAGATTACCATTTTCACTCTTTTCAATCAACCAATGGTTAGGGAACTCTGCAAGTCTCGTTAAAAAGCTTCCAATCTATTGAAGCTACGAGAACCGATAATCTCTCTATCAACGCAACACTGCTATAACCCAAGAATGGGTTGCTTTTCGCATGCAAGAGCTACGGACTCAAGGACAAACCAATCATGACAACTCAAACTCTAAAGTATATGAGTTGACAAAATAAAATAACGAGAACACTAGAGACCGAAAACACAATCATAATTGAAAGCAATTGGGCCTGTAAAATGTGGTAGTGGACCGTCATAACAATGGTTACCGATTCATATCTGGGCCACAGATTAACTTTCTTCATCGTGTGCAAAACAAGACCACATATAGCAGTAGTGCAGTACAATAAAAATCCATTCAATAAACCTTTCCTTTTCAATGGCTCCATGACATCTAAAGATCTGACAAATCACATCCATTCTCTATAAAAATCTCCGAAATTACACTACTATTTAATGTGACAAATATCTAGTAATGTATTTATTAGATACTCGCCACAAGTTTTTTTTTCCTACAAATTCTTTACGTTTTTATATAAACCTTTGACTATTCAAAGAACATGTTTGATAATAAACTTTTATGCAGCTACATTAGGGACAGAGCAACAATACAACATGTCATTATCTACTAACGTAAAAGTTTCACTCCAATCACAACTTTTCCACACATTTGTTATTTTATTTTATATAGAGCTTTACTATTCTCCGAATAACGTGTTTGATAATAATGTTAAAACAGATTTAATTAGAGCAATAATAACTAAGATTAATCATTATCATTATTATTCAATGGTAGCCATAGAAACACAGAGAAAACCAGAACAAAAAAAAAACACAACAGAAAAGAACACAAAGCTACCATTGGATCAACAACCTCTCTCTTTTCTCCCTCATCAGATCTAAAGCTGACCACAGTCAGCGATCACAACCTTCTTAGAAGTCCTTCCGCTGTCAGATCCAACCTTCTCAATGTCTCTAACGACATCCATCCCTTCGACAACTTGACCGAACACAACATGCTTCCCATCGAGCCACGATGTCTTCTCAGTGCAAATGAAAAACTGAGATCCGTTCGTGTTCGAACCAGCGTTAGCCATGGAGAGAATACCCGGACCGGTGTGCTTCTTGACAAAGTTCTCGTCTTTGAACTTCATGCCGTAGATCGACTCTCCTCCGGTTCCGTTCCCGGCGGTGAAATCTCCTCCCTGGCACATGAACTTGGGGATCACGCGGTGGAAAGCTGAGCCCTTGTAGTGGAGCGGCTTCCCGGATTTGCCGATTCCTTTCTCGCCGGTGCAGAGGGCACGGAAGTTCTCGGCCGTCTCGGGGACTGTGTCGGCGTAAAGCTCCATCACGATGCGGCCGGCGGCTTTGTCGCCGACGGTCATGTCGAAGTAAACTTTAGGGTTAACCATTTTGTGTTTGAGAGAGAAGCTTTGGGAGAGATTAGGGTTTTGGTGTGATTTAGCTAAAGAGGTGACGAAGAGGGGACTGATATAGGGAGAGGACGAATTAAAGCGATGGGATAATTTAAAAAATAATATTTTACTGATCGTCGATTTGTCCACGTGGGAGAATCCTGGAGGGGTGAGGCTAACTGTGGTTAGGTTGAATCTGACTAGGGTTAAAAGTTGCGTGGATCCGAGGCAGAGAATATGTTGTTTCCACTTTTTACTGGATAAGAACACGATTCGCGGTTGTTAAAAAAAAAAAAAAAGAACACGATTCGCGGAGCTAGGGTTATACGACGTCGTTTCACTAAGTGAGCTTCGGCTTGGTAAGGTGGCCGGATAGTGAAGTAAATTTCCCAATTGGTTCTTGTTTTGTTTTGTGTCGTTGACGAAGACAATTATAGTCCAAGACTCCAATGTAGCATTTTATAAGTACAAAAATAAATAGTGCAACAATAGTTGTTCAGGAAAAAAATAATAGTGCAACACATAAGAATGTAACAAATTCAATACAGATTTCGGTTTTTCTGTTTTGAATCAAATATTCATTTTCAAAAAACTTTTGCCTTTTTTTTTTTGCATTTTGGTTCGTTTTTTTCAATTATATGAAAAAGATTTCATTTAAACTATATTAAAATATGGTTTAGTTTTGAAAAATTACTTAGAAATACATTAAGTTGGATATCACTTTTCAAAAATACTCTAATATTTGAACTTAGGGTTTAGTAATTATTGTGTAAGGTTTAGTATTGATGTTAGGTTTATAAACTTGTATAAATAATTCTTAAACTTTTATAAATGATGAAATAGGGTTAATTTTGATTTTTTTCATAATGAAGTATTTGTAACTATCTTATATATTAAAACAGAAGTCATGACTTCTTTTCATGTGTGATTTTTTTTAGTTTGGACAATTCCTAGAAAATATCATATTTTACATAAGTTCATTATTATATCTTTTAATATCTATATTATTTTATTTGAAATACAAATGAATATATTTAAAATATTCTAACAAAATCTTTTTAAAATCTTCTTAGAATCTTTTTAAATTTACTTTCAAAAATTAGTTAGTTTTAATTTAAATTATCATAAAACATAATTAGAAATTAAAATTAAATATAGTTTTGGTTTATAAACGAAAATTTAAATAAAATGAAATTAATTAATTTCACAAATACATTTACTAATAATTTTTATAGATTTTGTTAGAAATAAATATTTATTTTTATTTTAATTTTTTCAAATTTGTTTTCTAATAAAATAAAAATCATGATTTTTTGATGAGTGATATTTTTATTTGGACCATCATTTAAATTTTATATTAAATGTATATCACTAATGCTAATATACATAATATTTTTAACTACTTTAATCATAACTAGATCTCGACCCGCGCAACCGCGCGGGTTTTTGTTTTTATTTATTTTTATATAAATATTTTGTTGTCAATTCTAAATTGATATATATTATAATATATATGTGTCTATCAATTTTTAAAATATAATAAGTTTAAGGTATATTTTTTATTGAATATATGGTTTCAAATTTTCACATGTATTTGTATCTCCTTATATATATATATATATATATATATATATATATATATATTTCAGATTATTATTTCATTATTAAAATTGTAACTATATATATATATATAAATTAGTAAAATATTGTTTTATTGTCATATTCAAAAATATTGTAACATTTCACAAATTTAGATTTTTTTAAAAAAATTAAACTTTTCGCTTCATAGATTTATATTATCGAGTAAATAATTAAACATTTAGTTTTTGTTTAATTTTAAAAATAAACTATATAGTTTAAAATTTGTTTTCATTGGTTTAATGTATTAAAGATTAATCACTGTTAGATAATATAATTTTTGTTATTTTAAAAAAATCTTTATAATTTTAAAAGTTAACATCGACAAAGATTTAAATAATTAACATATAGGTATAGTATTACAACATTAAATTATATCTATTTAATTTAATTTATACTATATATAAATCTAATGGATCATTTATTGTTTAAATCTAATTATTGTTTAAAAAAATCACACATGAATCAAAATTGTGACTTCTGTTTTAATTTTTTTTTTTTTGTCATCAGCATAAACAGACTCATACAGACTCTGTGAACCAAACTGGGAGATGTCGATCCATGTGAACGACGAAAGACGGCTGCTTCCTGACACTACGTGCTAGGCTATCCGCCTTTGTATTTTGCGTTCTTGGCACATGGACAATCTCTGAGCGGGAAAAACTCTCTTTCAGGACTTTAATATCATCTAAATAACTTGCAAAAGCTGGCCATTCTTCTGGTTCCGAAACCATCTTCACCAATTGAGAACAATCCGTTGCAAATGTAACCTGAAATTGTCGTAAGTTCCTCATACACTCCATTGCCCAAAGTAATGCTTCCATCTCCGCATGTAGAGGAGATAGACTAGCCCTAACATTCCTTGCTCCCATCAAACCCTCAAAACCTTCTAAAGTACTAAACCACCCTTGACCAGAGAAACCGCTATCCTCCTTCCAGGACCCATCTGTGAAACACCATCTTCCTTGGTTTAACGGTGCTGCCAAACCCTCTACATGTGGCCCTGCTCTCTGTTCCTTCACTATCTGCGCCTCAGCCCATAGTGTGGACTCTGTTTATGCCAGTTTAATCGTCTCCCTTGGATCCATATCAAGGTTACTAAAAACTTTATTATTCCTTCCTTTCCAGATATACCATAGAATCCATGCAAACTGATGATCATCTAGCTGCGGAGAAATTCTCCAAAAAAGATGATCCATGTTTGTAAAAAGAGCTCCTGTTGGAAAGATAGCTTTTAATATATAAGATATCTTTTATATCTTTTAATTTTTTTAAAAAAAATTAAAATTCTAACAAATCTCTTGAAAAAGATTATAATACGATCTTAATTGTCATACATTGAATATAAATATTTTCAACTAATTTTGTAATAAGTAATGAAATGTTACTAAAAGAATAAAATTATATCCTATTTTATCAATTTTATAACAATATCTATCATTTTAAAATAAAAATGTTATATTGAATAAAATATGATAAAATTATTTTAAATTGATAAGTTAACATATTTTATTTTCATAAATATAAAATATTTATGCTAAAAATATAATATGTTGGTAGAACGGGTTAATATTAGTAAACTATATAATACATGTATAAAAATTTAACTTATCTTAAACTTTTTAATATACAGTAATTTATTATATAAAATTAATAAACATTAAAAAATTACTAAAAAAATCTAGCGATTTGAATTACGTACGGATCATGATTATAATAAATTAAATACAAAATTGTTTTCATATATGTTGTTTCATGCATTAAAAAATTTAGTTTAGTAATCAAAAGTAAATTCAATAAGACAAATATATAATAAGCAACATATATATGTGATGATTTTAATTTACAGCATAAAAACTATAAAATTATTATATTTGGCATAATTATACAAACATTTAAATATGTGAGTAATATTAAAAATATATAATAATTATGTAAAACAAATATCTATATATATATATATAAATGTGAAAATATATACCCGCACGGTTGTGCGGGTGGAAATCTAGTCTTATATATTAAAAGAGAAGTCACAACCTTGATTCATGTGTGATTTTTTAAAAAATGGACTTAATGGACATATTCCTAGAAAGTTATGTTACATTTAATATCTAATTCTATCATTTAAATTTTGGGTCTACAAAAAAATTTTATTGGGCTATCAATAATTAAATTTAAACAATAGATGATCCATTGGATTTATATATAGTATAAATAAAATAAATATAATTTAATGTTGTAATATTATACCTCTATATGCTAAATATTTAAATATTTTTCGAAGTTAACTTTTAAAATTATAAAGATTTTTTTGTTAAATAACAAAAATCATATTATCTAACAATGATTAATCTTTAATACATTAAACCAATAAAAACAAATTTTAAACTATATAGTTTATTTTAAAAACTAAACAAAAAAATAAATGTTTAATTATTTACTCGATAATATAAATCTTTGAAACGAAAATTTTAATTTCTTAAAAACTTTCTAAATTTGTGAAATATTACAATATCTTTGAATATAACAATAAAATAATATTTTACTAATCTTTATATATATAGTTATGATTTTAATAATGAAATAATAATCCGAAAATATATATATATATACATATAGAAGAAGATACAAATACATGTGAAAGTATGAAACAATCTATTCAATGAAAAAAAATATACAGTAAGCTTATTATGTTTTAAAAATTGATAAACACATATATATTATAATATATACTAATCTTATATATTAAAACATAAGTCACAACTTTGATTCATGTATGATTTTTAAAAAATTTGACCCTCCCTAAAAATCAGTTATCATTCATTTATTACTAATAATATGGATTAATAATATCATTCCTAATATAACATCGACTCCTAAAAACTCGAATTGGTTAACAAACTCTCCTTGATTCATGTGATATTTTTATTTGAATCATCATTTAAAATTTATAGTAAATGTATTTCCTTAATGCTAATATATAATCTTTTAACTGCTGAAATCATAATATAATTTGATATCTTTTAATTTAAAATATAAATATAAATATTTAATTTTCTTAACAAATGTGTTGAAAAACGTTATAACAATACCTTAATTATCAAAAATTGTATATAAATATTTTCTCTAATTTTGTAATTAGTAATAAAATTAATGTTATTATACATTAATATATATATATTATTATATATTAATTTTATTATACAAATAATCAGTTATGTTTTATAAAATAAAAAACATTATATCAAATTTTACTATTTTATAGTTATATCTATCATTTTAAAATAAAAAATTGTATTTAACTAAATATGATAAAATTATTTTAAATTGATAAATTAATATATTTTATTTTGACAAACATTAAAAATTTATGCTAGAAATATTATATGTTGGTAGAACGGGTTAACATTAGTAAATTAGATAATTCATGTATAAAATTAACTTATCTTAAACTTTTATATATATATAGTTATTATCTTAAATGAATAAACATAAAAATACTTATAAAGGAAATCTATCACTTTGAATTACGGATCAGGATCATAATAATTGAATAAAAAATAATTTTAAAATATGTATAATAAAAAATACCAAATATATGTGATGATTTGAAATAATCAATTAACTTACAGCATGAAAACTATCAAATTGTTATATTTAAGATAGTTATATATAAACATTTAAATATATAAGTAACTTTAAAAATATATTCTAATTATGTAATATATATATATAAACATGAAAATTAATACCCGCACGGTTGTGCGGGTCCAAATCTAGTTGTTGTTTATAACAATAGTTTTTTTGTTTCTGTAATGAAACTTCATACTTTAGGTATTTGGGAAAATGTCTCTAATGAAAGTAAACATGATTAGTGGTACAAAAAATAATGTAAAAGCATAATACCTTCAAAGATTTTTTGGTAGGGATGTAGATTCGTGTATTCATTCAGGTTTGTTTCGGTTTATTTTGGAATTTTAAATTTTTGGAGTTAGAGATTTCAAACCCATTTAGATATTTATAAATGTTGGTTCGGGATCCTTTCGGTCCAGATTTAGAGTATACATTTCAATTATGTTAAAATTTTAAATTTAAATATCAATAAAAATCTTCAAAATTTAAAAAATAAAAACACAGCATATAAATTTGAATGTTGTATGATAACATATCTAAAACTAAAAAAACATTGGATGAAAAACGTTAGGAATTTTTAGATGTTTTAAGTATTTTTGCTATTTTAGTTATTTATTTTTTGTTATTTTGGATAATTTTTGATATTTTCAGGAATTTTGGAAATTTTGCATATTTTATCTAAAAATAATAATATATTTAAATATATAATTATGATACAGATATTTTAAGGTATCCGAAATATTTAGGTTCAGAGACGTTTTGGTTTGGTTCTTCCGGTATTAAATTTTTTTGATCCATTCTGGTATTGTGACAAGTTTTGATTCGGGTTTATACTCCTTTTCAGATCTGGTTTTATCAAACGATGTAAACGCTGACGTACTGGTCATAACGGGCCGGCAAACCAATCATCACCATAATTAGTGAGATCACAAAAACCCAATCAACACAGTGATCCATTCCCACACGTGGATTGTGATCGAAAGGACCAAACAAAGTGACTTCACAACTGGTTCTCACTCTCAAGAAGAAGAAGAAGAAGAGAATGGAATTGGGGATAGTTTGGTTGGTTAGAGTTGCTTGGATCGCTGCTATACTTCCTATGTTGATCGCTTCGATACCCAATTCAAAGCTGACATCTTTTCACCAACTCGTTTTGGGTTTCGCCAGGAGAGGCAAGATTCTCCAGCCCTCCTCGTCTTCTCAGGTATTCATCAAAGCTTGTCACTTTATTCAGTTACCTTCCTTGTTAATCCGATTGAAACTCATGTTTCAGTTACAGAACCAAACAATTGCTACTTTAGTTTGGGATCTCAGCTTTTTAGTTTCACATGTGTTCTGTTTCAGTTTCTTGTTTTGAAACAATGCAGAAGTGGACACTTCCTCAGAAACACTTTGCTCACTTCTATGTTCTCGGTGTGGCGTGGACGACTCTTCTGCTCGCTGCCACGTGGATGTACGCTTTCAAAATGACCCCTTTGACGTCTGACGAGTTCCATTTGTCCAAAGTGTGGCGAGCAGTGTTTCTACTTGTCCTGATGGAGACCCAAGTTCTGAGACGCCTTATGGAGTCATTCTATGTCTTCAAGTATAGCCCTTCTGCTCGGATGAGCATCCTTGGCTACCTCGCTGGATTGTTGTAAGTCTCTCAGTAAAAAAAACTATTGTCTTAATAGTTTTGATTGAGTTTTAATTTGAGCTTTTTTAGTTTCTATACAGCTGCGCCTTTATCACTCTGCGTCAATATAGCTCCAGAGGTGGTAACATTCTTTGGAAAAAGCCATACCTTTACCCCAGAGTTTGATTTATTATCTTCTTTAAGCCCTTTGATTAAGCTCGGATGGTGCCAGTTGATTGGTGCAGCCGTTTTTATGTGGGGATGGTTACATCAACGACGCTGTCACGCAATTCTCGTATGTTTTCTTTAACATTTTGGTCTCATTGTTTGTATGTGTTTTTTTTGTTTTTGATAACCGTGGGATTCGGCGACTTAGGTCAACCGACTAATAGCAGGCACTTATTTCTTACAATTTAAGGCATCGAACTGCGGGTGTATGTGTGTTTAGATCATGAGAGATTATTACAAAAAATGTTACTGCAGGGCTCGCTTCGAGAAAGTCCTAGCCAAGTGAAAGAGTACATAATACCACATGGAGATTGGTTTGAGATCGTCTCTAGTCCACATTACTTGGCAGAAATCGTAATAATACCTCTTCCCCCTAGTAGACATCTTCATGTTCTTTTTTTCTTGTCTTCACTAAATGGTATATGATGCTCTGTGTAATATAAGGTTTTATATGCGGGTTTGCTGATTGCGAGTGGAGGAACAGATGTAACCATCTGGCTACTCTTTGGTTTCGTGGTATGGTGCACTTTCCTTATTTGTCAAGATTACTAATGAAATGTTTTGTTTGGATTCAGAGAAATTTTATTTTTGTCCTTTCTTTGTAGGTTGGGAATCTGACATTAGCAGCTGGAGAAACTCACCGGTGGTATCTCCGGAAGTTTGAGAATTATCCGGCTAACCGGAATGCCATTTTCCCTTTTGTTTACTAAATGGTTTAAGAGATAGAACACAACTTTATCAAGGTTTTACGGTAGTTGAATATTCACGCAAATGCTGTTAGATGAACAAATAGAATACAGCATTCTATCAAATACATACGTGCCTGATTAGATTATCAAATACAAACTAAACCGTGTGCGGGAAAAATATACTTTTTAGAACAATGATAAAAAGATATATACATTTTTGAGGCAAAATATGCAAAAGTTATTAGTAATGCAGCAGAAGCTGTAATGAATTTGAAAACATTTGGACATAATCAATTATTAGGTTAGATGGAAATGGTTTTCCTTACAGTAGTTCTAGGCAAACTGCTTTAGTGCTTTGTGCATGGCTGGTCTTATAGCTAGTTTTCAGGCAACATTTTCTTCCAGAACCAATGTTCGGTCCAAATGAGTGACATTTCTTCAATTGGCACTCCTTTGGTCTCAGGCAACATGAAGTAGACAAAGATGGTCATCACAGAAACGCAACAAGCAAATAAAAGAAAGATACCAAACTTGAGTGCACATAGGAGGTAAAGAAATGCCTGAGCCACGATGAAGGTGAAGAGGAGATTGACAGCAACGGTGATACTCTGCCCTGCGGAACGGATGGCCAAGGGAAACACTTCACTCGGTACAGTGTAGCCGAGAGGACCCCATGACCATCCGTATCCGAGAACAAAGAGTGAAAAGAAGATGACCAACATGATGGAGTATCCTTTTGACAGCTCTTGGTTGTCTCCAAGTTTCAATCCCAAGATCGCCGAGACTATGATCTGCCTCCAAACATGAGTTGCATTGGTGAATCGGTGATGATTGTAGGGTCAGTAAATAAAAAAGGTTGATGATCTTCTTACCTGGCAGGTGATCATTTGTAATCCGCCGCTTAAGAGCAGAGGTCGTCGTCCTAGCTTGTCCACTAACCCGATAGAAACAAAAGTTGAAAGAACAAGGACAAATCCTAATAGAACTCCCGAGTAGAGCAAAGAGTTTTCACCAAATCCCATCGTGAGGAACATAACAGGTGCGTAAAAGAGAATGCAGTTCACGCCGGTAAGAATCTGAAACATAGGCATGAGAACCGCCATGACAAGCTGAGGCCTGTGGCGTTTCTCCAGAATCTCTCTGAAAGGATGCTTGATGGAGTTTGCCAAGAGGCTGGCGTCTATCAGATCTTGAAACTCGGCGTCGACGTTACTAGTTCCCCTTAGCTTCTCGAGGACATGTCGGCCTTTTTCAGTCAACCCTCTTTGGATCAAGCTGTTGGGAGTCTCGGGAAGGAAGTAGCCTCCGAGAGACATGAGCAGAGCTGGAAAAGCGGCTGTACCAAGAGCCAGCCTCCATCCCCAGGGACTAAGCTTCTGCGTCACGTAACTGATCATGTTGGCTGAAAAGATCCCAAGAGTTGTTGCCAACTGAAACAAAACGCTGAGAGCACCTCTTATATGGGCTGGTGACACCTCTGATAAGTATACAGGAACTGCCTGTAATAAAAAAAAGAGAGAGAGAGAGATTTTGTCTAGTCAGGTAATTAAGATTCTGTGTTTTTTTTTCGTTACACATTTATTTTATTTTATTTTTACACATTTAATTCTCTCACATAACCTGGGATTCAAATCCAACGCCAAAGCCAAGCATAATCCGTCCGAGGAGAAGCATGGAGAGGTTCACTGATCCAGCATTCACAGCAGCTCCAACTAGGAAGAAGATCCCAGCGCATATGATGCTTACACGACGTCCATATTTTTTAGTGATTGGTGCGGCCACAAGTGTGGCAACCAAACCAGCAATGTAGAGTGATGAGTTGAAGGCGGCAAGTCCTTGATCGTTGAACTTGCAATAGTTATTTTCGTGAGCGTTTCTCCTTTTGGCATACACGTTGGAGAAAAACTCTCTGAGGAAGTCATCCGTCGATGTGACACCACCTGTAAAGTACAGCCAATTGAGTGACTCAAGATCCAAACCCAAAAACTCCGAGATAGCCGAATGGATCTTTTAGTGATTGGTAGGTTGGTATAAAATGAAAATCAGGTGGGACTCAAAATTTGAAACATGGAAAGAAAAAAACCCAAACCCAAATTGAACACCAACCAGAAAAATCAGAATTTTGATGAATGGTATAATATATATATATACGAACTCAAAGTATTATTAACAAAATTGGAATGGATACAATGAAAAACCCAAAAACCAAATATTCTCAAAAAGACCTGAAAAATTCTATCAAAGATTCAAATTAGTATCCGAAATGAGTATTTGAAATCTAAATAAGTATCTTAAATATTTAATTTCATGTTTATTTTGATATGATATCTGAAAATACCAGGATCCAAATTATTATTATTATTATTAAGCGAACTCAAAATAAATCAGATCCATAATAGATCTAATATAGCTGCATATATATATATATATGAAGCCTGAATGTGGCCTAAGAAGTTAGTTCGTAAAAAGCAAAATAAAAACACTGATTTGTTCTTTAACGCCCATGCCTACTTTGAGTCGTTTAAGACACTTGAGCACTAATTTTTTACTAGTACCTGCGACTCCGACGTCATATCCAAACATGCATCCACCAATGGCCGCAACAAGGCAAGTTATGGTGACGAACCCGGTGGTCTTCCCTTGGTATTGCTCTGCTCTCTCATTTGCCATTTTTTTGTGAGCTCCTTCGTCTACGTACTACTTATTATTTGGCTTACATCAAATGATAATCTCTTCAAATTCTCAAGCCTGCGAGAACAACGAAACAAAGAAAAAGTTACACTAACATCTTCGTTTTATGTTACCCGGCCGTGTTATGTGGCTCGTTTCATTTTGTTTTTATCAAGTTGGTTTCCTCTTGCGTATTGGGCGTTTGATCAACTTGTGTGTTGGTAGAATGTTAGCTTGGATTAGAAACAAGTGTTTTTCCTTTTTCTGATCTTGTCATCATGCTATTTGCATGTATTCCTATTTCAATGAATTTTTGTTTTGTTTTTTTGAAATTATGAGAGGAAACTCCACGGAATAAATGTGCTTTGTAGGGAAGTTCTTTACAGCTCCTTATCTATTTTACATTATTTTGAGAGCGAATAAACTACTTTAAAAAAACACAATATGTTTACATATAGAATGATTTATAAGTACTCTCTCCGTTTTTTTATATAAGTCGTTTTACAGCTATGCACGTAGATTAAGAAAACCATTAATTTTTTATATTTTCTAAACAAAAACATCATTAATTATTTACCTAACCACAATTCAACCAATAGAAAAATAGAAGATATATTACCATTGGTCATACAACATTAATTATTAATAAATTTTACATAGAAAACCGAAAACGACATATAATTTGAAACAAAAAAAATTCTCTAAAACGACTTATATTAAAAAACGGAGGGAGTACATGATTTCCTACAAAATTGTATTGTGTAGCTTTAAATATGAGTAATGATGCAACGACAATATCGTTGGAGGTGTAAATTTGAGTCCACAATTTTAAGTCAATAAAATTTGAATGAGGTGCAGAAGCAAAAGAAATAAAGAGAAAGTATAGATTAATAAATGCAGAACTCTTCATATTATATGAATCAACTTTATAGAAAAATCAACTTTTTAGAATAAATCTTCACTAGCCGATGTAAATTTCAGGAGAATGTAAATTTATTTTTAGTGAGAATTGAGATGGATCGGATCAGTTTAAGATTATAAAAATATATTTGAGGTCTTCTTTGAAGATGTCTGAAGATTTTCCACTTTTTATTCCACTAGTAAATCTTAGATTTTATCAATCCAACGAGTTTGAAGTGTTTTAGTTATTTCAGGTGATGCTTTAGCAAAAGAGGAATAGGGATACATGTGCTAGGTCGATTTGGGATCACTTAGGAAGAGCTTTCAGTGATAATCGGAGAAGGCGATCAGAGTACTTGTGTTTTTCATTGTCGGATACTTATTAGGGCACCATTAACGGTTAAGTACCAAAAAGCAGTAGTGAAATTGCATCTCATATACACAACTTTTTCGTAATTAACTCAATACCTTAAATCCCACACCATAGTATCTTTGTTACACACAACTTGTCATATCATGTATATTTACTTAATTTCCAACTTCTTTGTGGTTTTTTTTAGCTAATTGTTGAGTATCTCTGACACCTAATAATAATAATATTCTAAAATAAATTTATTATGTAACGAAATTAAATTTTGTTTTTCTGCATAAACCAGTTAAAAGGTAACATTTACAAAAACAACATTTCAAAGGTTCTCAAGATGTTTAGAACCAGTTCTGACACTTTTGACTTTTTTTTGTAACTATAAATTAGATATTAATTTAGAAACTTCTATTGGAACTGCTCTAATATCTACAAAGCGGTTTATCTTTTCCCTCTTTACTGACATAGTGATATGTAATCCAAACTTTTTCTATTTGCTTATCCGTGTTTTATCAAATTATTAAAGAAATATTTTATAGAATAAGTTTTTTAGTTTATTTTCATAAAATAGCATTTAAAGAAAAAAAATGACCAATATTTTTTTATTAAATGGTAAATATACATTTATATCTATGGGTAACTAATTTAGACATAGAGCTTAGAGTTAAAATATGGAGTTTTGAAGATAGAATTTCAAATTAAAAAAAATAAAAAAGTAAATATTAAAAAAATAAAAATAAAAAGAGGTATGTTGATATTTTTTAAGGCTATTTTATTTTAATGACCAAAATGGACTAATTAAGAGAGAATTGCCCAATATTAAATTACGTCCATTATTATGTTCTAGCCCCATAGCCCATTGGGCTTTAATATTTAATCAATCTCGCGGAAGAGCAAACTAAGGTAAAGTTGAAGAAAAGAGATCGAACCTGAGACGTTGAAGACTCCCACCACATCGTCTAAAGTTATTAACCAACCGACCTCCATAAAGTGTTCGCACGACCTAGAAATTAATATATATAACATGTATCTAATGTGGTTCTACACCTGACAATGTTCTTGTAAAAAAAAAACATCCCCAAAATCATCGCTCTAGAAAACCCTAAAAAAGCTTTCAGATCTTTTCCTCTTCTCAATTTGTGAATTTATGGACCACTGTTGTAGCCGGCGAAGCTGATCCCTATTTATCGCTTTATGGATTCCGACTCGGCGAAAGCTTCCGTTGAGTCGATGCGTGATGACCCTAAATGTATTCACGTTTCGAACGACCCTAATCTCGCAGGAACGTGCGGCGAATCTTCCGTTGCCGCCGAGGAAGGCGGCGGGTGCGATGGAGCTACGGGTGCGAAAGGAATTGATGCGGTTGACACCGCCGCTGCGGTTTTGAATCCCGTCGCTGAGATGAGTGGTGTGGTTGATGCCGTTGTTTCCGCAGACCTGTCTCCGGTGGCCGCGGAGGGAGGCGGAGAAGAGGATGCGAGTTTCATTGCTCAGGAGTGCGGTTCCTTGGATTTGGTTGGTGGTGGCGCTGCGGTGGAGGTGGTTTCTCCGGTGGTTGGTGAAGGAGGAGAAGAGGACCGCGCGGCTGAGCAGAGTGACTCAGCAGCTAATTTGTTAGGGTTAGGTTGTGAAAAGGTTTCGATTTCAGGAGACAATCTCGAGGAAAGCAAAGAAGAAGAGCCTTCAGCTTCTGAGGTAAACGGAGATGATTCTCTGAGAGAGGGAAGCCAAGAGGTAGTTTGTGGAGGTATGGCCGATGAGAAGAGTAGTCAGGCGATAGAGAGTAAGCTTGATGTCATGGAGGAGGACACTGCAGCTCAAGCTGCCTCCTTGGAAGATATAGTTAGTGTTGACATAGATATTCCCGATGTTAAAGATGTAGCTAGCGTGGCTGGTTTTACTGAAATTTCATCTCAAGATAAAGGTTTAGGCGATTCAGTTCCTTTAGAGCAAGAGCCATTAAAAGAGTTGCAAATTGTTGAAGAAGCTAAAGATCTGACAGATGGAGATGCAAAAGAAGACATGGATGTCGCAGAAGGTGCTATGGGTAATCTGATGACCGAGGAGGAAGAAAAGCCTGATGATATTACTGTGTTGGAGATCAAAACTAAGCCCCAAGATGTGGATGATGTGGCTAATGAGGGTTCAGAAAAAAATGAGACTCGAGTGGGTGAATCGTCTGTAGATAAGGAAACTGTTATGGATGATGTCAAAGAAGATGTTGAGAAGGACCCAGAAGCTGGTAAATCAGTGGACATGCATGTACCAGAGTCTGCAGAAGAAGTGGAAACATATGTTAAATATGGTGATGGGATAGAGGAAGAAGGTGAAGGAATGGCTTGTGTAGGTGAAGCAGAACAGACAGTTGATTTGGAGGAAACCCAAAAACTATCTGAGGAACTGGCTAAAGTAGACGAAACAAAGATTGCTGAAGCATCTGAAGAAATAGGGACAGTGATCAGACATGGGGATGACATGACTGATATGACGGAAGATGTGAAAATCCATGGAAACTCCTCGGTAGCTGATATTGAGGGCGGGAGGGAAGATCTTGAAGAGATGGGAGTAACAGAAGCACTGGAGGAGACTGTTATGGATAAAGTGGAGGGAACAAAAATTGCTGAAGTCTCAGAAGAAACAGAAACAAGGATCGAAGATGAGGATCAGGAAAAGGATGATGACATGACTGATGTGAAAACGCATGCAGACTCCTTGGTGGCTGATATTGAGGAGGGGAAGGAAATTCAGGAAGAGATGGGATTAGCAGATATGACAGAGACACAGGAGGAGACTGTTGAGGGTAAAGCAGTCAGAACAAAAGTTGCTGAAGCATCAGAAGAAACAGAGACAAGGTCCGTAGATGTGGATCAGGAGAAAGATGAAAACATGATGGATGTGAAAACTCTTGGAGACTCATCGGTAGCTGATACTGAGGAGGAGAAGAAAAGACAGGAGGAGATGGGAATGGCAGAAATGACAGAGACACAAGAGGAGACTGTTGAGGGTAAAGTAGACGGAACAAAAGCTTCTGAACTGTCAGAAGAAACAGAGGCAAGGACCGAAGATGAGGATGAGGAGAAAGATGAAAACATGACTGATGCGGAAACGCATGTAGACTCCTCATTAGCTGATATAGAGGAGGGGAAGGAAAGTCAGGAAGAGATAGAAATGACAGAACTATCAGCGACACAGGATGAGAGTGTAACGGCTGAGACGGGGGATGAAGATGCAGAGGACGTCGAGGAAGAAAATAAGGGTGTTGGAGGAAAGAGGAAGCGGGTGAGAAATACAAAGACAGGAAAGAAAAAAGAGGAAGATGTTTGTTTCATATGCTTTGATGGGGGTGACCTTGTCCTTTGTGACCGCAGGTAAACTTACATTTGTAGTTCATGTGCTCTTTTCTCCTTCTTTCTTCTGGTCCCTTTAACAGATGATAACTTTTGTTGTATTTAAATGTACGATTATGTTGGCTTGCAGGGGATGCCCAAAAGCTTACCACCCTTCCTGTGTAAATCAAGACGAGGATTTTTTCCGGTCAAAGGGTAAATGGAACTGTGGTAAGTTTTTCTCTGTTATTTAATCAGTGAATATAGTTCAGGAAAACATGACACATAATCTGCTAAAATTTCTCTGAGTGGTGTATGTATATTGTTTACCTTAGTTATTTACAGTGTCTTTAACATTGTTAATTTTTTAGAAATCATAATGGTATATGTTTTTTATCTGTCATTCTGATTATGATTTTTATTGCAATGTCTTGGTAATTCAAGCTTTTTCTTTCTTCTTTCGTTTGAGTTCCTGGCTAATAGTATGCATTTATCCTAAATCCCTTTTTCCTTTACTCATCTCAGATTATAAGGTTGAAATTTTAGTTGAAAGTTATTATCTATTGCTTTTGCTTTGCACATCGTATTTCATTCCATGTCCTTCCTTATTGAATCTTTCTTTAGTCTCAAGCCTTTTGTACCACTGTCAAATGCTACACAGGCAAGGGCAATTTGTTTGTGAAATGGATGTCTGATTGCTATCAAGGCTGTGTAGTCTTTGAAATTCCCAAGAACTTGACAACGGTGGCTTTTAGTTGATTCGCTGTTGTCAACGGTAGCAGCAGTGGGATCTCTTGTGTCGTTTATTACGTAATTTTTTTTGAAAAATACGAGCATTGATGCTTTTATATACTTTGGTAGTGGTGACATCGTCACTATAATTCTATCCATTTAAACTTGTTAGGAGAACCTTTTGATATAAAGAGAAAGATATTGATTTTTCATTTCTGTTAGGCATCGACTAATGGTTCTCTCTAAGCTATTTTCCCTTTGTACCGATTTGTTGATGATTCGTGTCTTTAGCAATGGGTTCACAATCACTTTTGGTACATATGGTAATAAATAACAGACGCTAATGTGATGTAAGAGCCCAAAGAACACTGTACCGTATCTTAGTATGTTACTGTCCCTCATATGTTAGAATACATCATATACACTTTAGATAGTATAATGTTTGAGTGGTCATTTGTCATACTTTCGTTTGTTACCTATCTCTGTATATGTATGTATTTGGTAAGCTTAATCTTTGAAGGTTTATTTCTATGTCTCTATACTAGAACCTAAGACAATGTTACATTTTCATGAATAGGATGGCACCAGTGTAGCAAATGTGAGA
Source organism: Brassica rapa (assembly GCF_000309985.2). Lineage (NCBI taxonomy): Eukaryota > Viridiplantae > Streptophyta > Magnoliopsida > Brassicales > Brassicaceae > Brassica > Brassica rapa. The sequence goes on along the minus strand of NC_024803.2, from coordinate 6,062,964 downwards.
AAACTGCGACATACTTGTGCTACACATGTGTGTTTTCATTATGCAAGGGCTGCGCCAAGGATGCTGTCTTTTTTTGCATAAGAGGTAATAAGGGTTTCTGTGAAACATGCATGGAGACAATCAAGTTGATAGAAAGAGAGGAGCAGGAAAAGAAGGAGCCGGTATGCTTGAATACACTTTTAGTTTTCTTTCTTGTTGATTTTTTTTCTTGTGATTATCTGTTGATAAAACTGATCATCATGTTTAAGTACCGCATGAACTTGCTTTTACCGTTTCTCTCATCAAACATTTTGTGGACCAAGCATAGAAAACTTGATGATACTTACTGATTCTGTTTTCTCCTGGAGAATTATTCTATTGCATTATGCACGTGTTTATGAGCTTTCAACTTGGTTGATGCATTATAAACATACGTCTCTGTCTTTTTACTTTGAAATATGACTAATGCACTATGAATTTGGTCATCGTTGTTCCACACCGAATAGTTGATTTTCGTTTATACCTTAGTTTCCACTGTCGATTTGAATATCAGTCTTCTGTTTCTGATACCTCTCACTGAATCCGTTTTGTCTTTTATAGGCGCAGTTGGATTTTGACGACAAGACCAGCTGGGAATCTCTCTTCAAGGATTACTGGATTGATTTGAAAACGCAGCTATCTATAAGTCCAGAGGAACTTGATCAGGCTAAGAGCCCACAGAAAGGAAATAAGTCTAATGCTGGTAAACAGGGAACAGCCAGGGAGATTGACTATGGAACTGATGAAGGATCAGATTCGGATAGTTCTCCCAAAAAGAGGAAGACCAGAAGTCGATCGAAGTCTGGTTCTGCGGAGAAAAACCAATCTCCAGCTAATAAAAGCTCGTCAGGTGAAACGTGGGCTTCCAAGGAACTTTTGGATGTTGTCGCTCACATGAGACGTGGTGACAGATCTTTCTTACCTTCCACAGAAGTACACGCGCTCCTGCTGGATTATATAAAAAAATATAATCTTCGTGATCCCCGTCGTAAAAGCCAAGTTGTTTGTGACTCCAGGCTTAAGAATTTGTTCGGGAAATCTCATGTTGGGCACTTTGAGATGTTAAATATCCTTGATACCCATTTCCTTGATAAAGAGCAGCAGCAGGCAGATAATATTCAAGGTAGCATTGTTGATACAGACCCTGACTATGTGGATCTTGATGAAAACGTGGACCATCCAGTGAAAAGTGCGAAGGATAAGAAACGTAAAACACGTAAAAAGGGTGCAAGGAAAGGGCGTCAATCCAATCTTGATGATTTTGCCGCTGTTGATATGCACAACATCAATTTGATATACTTGAGGCGGAGCTTGGTGGAAGATCTACTTGAAGATTCTACAGCGTTCGAAGAAAAAGTAGCTAGTGCATTTGTTAGGTTAAGGATATCTGGAAATCAAAAGCAAGATTTATATCGACTGGTTCAAGTTGTTGGTATGTTTAGTTTCCATTTTACTGATTATTTTAATATATGGTTAATTCAAAGGTTGACTCTAATCTCTTTTGGTTTGAAACACAGGCACAAGCAAAGCTCCTGAACCCTATAAAGTTGGCAAAAAAACAACAGACTATGTACTTGAGATATTAAACTTGGACAAAACAGAAGTGATATCCATCGACATTATATCAAATCAAGATTTCACTGAGGTGACACACTCTTCTGCTGATTCGAACTTTAGTTCTTACGTAGAATTCTCTTTGCATTTTCATATGTTGACAAGCCGAGGAGGCAGTGTTACTCTTTTCTTAGCGAACTTCTCCTGATTAGCGAGCAGTAATTGTGCAAGAATGCCATATGTTTAACCAATAGCTTCCGTGCAATAATTTCAGGATGAATGCAATCGTCTAAGGCAGAGCATAAAATGTGGATTAATCAACAGGCTGACAGTGGTATGCTTCATATTATTTTAAGTCTGCATATGGTTGCGTCTTAAATTCTGTCAACCATCATGCTTTTACTTTTTTGGGTATTCTAATGTCAATTGTTTTTTTAGGGTGATATACAAGAAAAGGCCATAGCGCTGCAGGAAGTGAGGGTAAAAAACGTAAGTTGTTAATCATTGTCCTTTTACTCATTATTATACGTTTGGTAAGTGAGCTCTCTAGATTGGGAAACGGAGATTAACTGTAGTACTGTACTAATCTGCCCAGGCAATGTGCATGACTAGTGTTCTATCGTCTCTCTTATGTTTTGAAATTTGTTACTTTTATGATGCAGTTGTTGGACGCAGAGATCCTACGTTTCAGTCATTTGCGTGATCGTGCTAGCGACATGGGCCACAGAAAAGAATATCCTTATCTGTTGAATTTTTTCTAGTTCTTGTCAAAATGATTATTGCTGATGCTCTGGGAATGCTTCTGTGTGTATGTTTTTGTACTTCAGGGAAAGAGCATATGATCTGTCATTTGTCGTCAAAAGCATATAATTTCATTATTTTCTGTTCACTTACTAAGTAATCCTTAACCCATTGTTACGCTGCGAGAATGTGTTGAGAAAGTGCAACTGCTGAAGTCTCCAGAGGAACGGCAGCGTAGGCTAGAAGAAATTCCAGAAATACATGCTGATCCCAAGATGGACCCAGATTATGAGTCCGAAGACGAAGATGAAAAAGAAGAAAAAGAAAAAGGTTTCGTATAAAAGTCAAGTTTGTTTCTTGCATCTGTTGTCTGGCGTTATCTATTCTAACGTTTTTTGATCTTTGGCTGTTGTAATTCATCTAGAGAAAAGTCTGAGGAGACGAAGTAGTAGCTTCAACAGAAGAGGAAGAGACCCGATATCTCCACGAAAGGGAGGATTTAGTTCCAATGAATCATGGACTGGCACAAGTAACTACTCAAGCACAAGTGCAAATCGTGAGTTAAGCAGAAGTTACTCTGGTAGAGGCTCTAATGGAAGAGGGGATTATCTTGGTAGTTCTGACGACAAGGTTAGTGATAGTCTGTGGAATTCAGGTAGAGAAAGAGAAAAAGACATGCAACAATATTTAGGCACTGAGAAGCCGAGAACTGTTTCTCTCCCCGAACCTCCTCCCAGAAGTTCCCGTGCTGTTGCGCCACCAGAATTGTCTCCTAGAATTGCCCCCGTAATCTCAACGCCACCTCCTCCTGTTGTTCCGCAGCCTGCTCCCAAGTCAAATGAGTCAGAGAAAATGTGGCATTACAAGGACCCATCTGGTAAAGTTCAAGGGCCTTTTTCAATGGCGCAGCTCCGTAAGTGGAACAACACTGGGTACTTCCCTGCTAAGTTGGAAATCTGGAAAGCCAACGAGTCATCGTTGGACTCTGTTCTCCTGACTGATGCATTGGCTGGGCTGTTTCAGAAGCAAGGCCAGTCGGTGGATAATAGCTACACGAAAGCTTATTCTGGTCAATCAAGCCAATCTGAACCCAATATAGGTTCTTCTGCTAGGACCGCTCCATCAGTCCTTGACATTCCCAAGAATTCTCAGGATACTTGGAGTTCAGGTGGAAGCCTTCCATCGCCTACTCCGACTCAAATGACAACCCCAACGGCAAAAAGGAGAAGTTTTGAGAGCAGATGGTCTCCAACCAAGCCTTCTGCGCAGTCAGCTGTTCAGTCGATGAGTTTTCCTTCAGCACAATCTGTCCCGAGTCAAGCTTCAAGGACAGATATCCCTGTGGTTGTAAACACTGCTAGTGCATTGCAGCCTGGAACCCACCCAATTCCAACACCAGATCGGGCTAACGTTTCTGTTAATCACTATGGTTCTTCTGGTCCTCTTCCATCTCCAACACCGGTAGGCGGAATGCAAAGCTGGGGTAACATGCAGACGGATAAATTTGATTTACATGGTCGTGGTAGAGGTGATGCTCCATTTTCTTCTCAGAATAGTTCTGCGTCTTATGGCACCACAACTCCAAGTGCTCTCACCTCGCAAAGTCAACCAGGGTTTCCAGCATCTGATCCATGGAGAGCTCCCGTTCCAAGCCAATCAAATACTCAGACTCAGGCACCAGCATGGGCTATGAACACCAGTCAAAACTCAGGACAACCTCAGGCTCCAACAAACCAAAACAGCAGCTGGGGTCAAGCGACTGTTGTAAATCCAAACATGGGATGGGCTGGTCCTCCTCAAGCTGGAATGAGCGTAAACTGGGCTGCATCTTCGGTTCCACCAACTGGTCAGGGAATGCCTAATCCTGGATGGGGCGGGCCCGCCCAAGTACAACAACCACAAGCTTATCCAAACTCCGGGTGGGGTGTAACAGGTCAAGCTCAATCCCAAGCCCAAGTTCAAGCTCCAGGGAGTAGTACAAGCTCTGGATGGATGCAGACAGGTCAAGGGATGCAGTCTGGGAACAGTAATCAAAACTGGGGAACTCAAAACCAGACAGCAATGCCAAGCGGTGGCTCAGGAGGGAACCAAACTGGTTACTGGGGAAACCAACAGAACCAGAATGGAGATTCTGGGTATGGTTGGAATAGGCAGTCAAGTGGAAGTGGTGGGCATAATAACAACTTCAAAGGGCAAAGAGTATGCAAGTTTCATCGAGAAAATGGAAATTGCAGGAAAGGAGCAGCCTGCACTTACCTCCACAACTAAACCAGCTTTTCTCAATCTCCTTCTGTTTTTGGGTGATGTTTGCTGCATCCTAAAAAGCAGTTTTAGGCGTTTTAGACACACTATGCACAAGAGTCTTTTGTTGAGAGCCTTTCACTCAGAATTAGCTTGACATGTTTCTTTGTTTTTGGGGTTTAAGGGCTTAGTACTGAAATGTCGTGGTGGTGAATATGGTGGTAGAGAATATCCCTCTTGCATATAGTATTTGCTAGACCAACTATATGTTTTCTATCAGTAAACCTCTCTTTAGGAAAGTCTTAATTCACCCCCATACATCATGTTTCGTTTTAAAATTCTACTAAGCTTTGTTCAAACAAAAAAGTTTTCTTTGATTTTTTAGATAATAATAAAGTTTGACAACATCTTATTCTGTTTCATAACAAACGCATTATATGATATAACCAAAGAAGAGCAAACATACCCCCTTTTTATCAACAACTAGTGCTCCACACTTTTGTTTAGAACAAACCGGCTGTAAACAAACAAGTTTTGTCCAAAGATGTACGTATAGAACAAAAGAAGAAAGATGAGAAGAACTTTTTGAGAAGTAGACGAATTGATCATGTGTGACGAAAACGTCTAACGAAGACTTGCAAATAAAGGTGGTGACAGAAGATAAAACTTCTGTCATTCTATTACATTAGCATCCTTTTAGTTAGCAACTCTGATGACAAAATTACACAATTAAACTTTTTAATCCGATCAATTATCGATCAGTGGCTTTCCTTGTAGGCTAGCCTTCACGGTCTCAATACGAGCCACATGAGAAAACGGCCCACGAGCTGCTTTTGTAACAGGTATTCTGACGGTCTCAGGTACTTCAAAAACATTCCAAAACTTCAGTCTCGTCTCCTGCTGCTGAGACTACAGTACAACCATCCGGACTCTGTGTCATAGATAGAACTCTTGATGTATGACCAGAATGCTCAGCCATTTTCACCATCGATGGGTACTTCCACAGTGTGAGCTGAGACCCATGTAAGCTAAGCAGCTCTCTTTCCTTGCTGCTCCATAACAGAGAAGAAACTTGGGAGGAAAGGAACCAGTGTCAACCGAATTCAAGCAAGCCCCTGTCTGAGTGTTCCAGAACTTTATCTTCCTATCTTCTTCACCACAGCCAGACGCAAGCAAATTGCTTTGGAAAGAACACCAAGCGAGAGCTCTAACAGAAGATGTATGCTGCGTAGAGCTAGAAAGATCCCATACATATGTGTACTAGACTGTCGTTGCCACTACTAGCTAGCCGCTGACCAGATCCTGACCACTTGAGCCCACACACCTCTTGACAGTGAGTCAATGACCCTTGTAAGTAGCCATAACGCATGACCTGACCCGCACATCACTATTGTACCTCAGTCCTCAGCTTTCGTTATACAACAAAAGAAGAGTAGGTTTCAAATTAATATATAAAGATTTTAAATTATCAGTTCAAAAAAAAAAAAGATTTTAAATTATCAGTTCAAAAAAAAAAAAGATTTACATTCAACAAGTAAAGTTTTTGTTTAATATTATTAAGAAATTTTTTTGTTTTTTTTAACACAATATTATTAAAACGATTAAAGTAGGGAAAAACGAAAAGAAAAAAAAACTTTGCGGGCAAGTAAGTAAACGATAGCGTTTCGGTAACCGTATTATGGGTTAGAATACTGGTCCTGGTCAAAGGGTAAGTATGTAAATTGACATCCATCGCGAGATCAAACCAAACCCCCAAGTGAAAGGAAGAAGAAACCCTTCTCTCAAAATCTCTTCTTCCTCTTCTCAACTCTCAAAATCAATCAATCTCGATTTTCATTTTCCGACTAAAACAAAATCCCCTTGTGATCGATGAACTTGTCGAAGCGCCTGGCTCTGTTAGGAGCTCAATCCGCGCTCTCAATCGCCAGACCCCGAGGCTTGGGCTCCTCCTCCTCCTCCGCCTACGGCTTAATCGATCGTCGCCCCTTCCAGTTCAGGCAAATCTCGGAGCTCACGAAAGTCAACGGGAAGCGTGCTTTCCTCGTCGATACCTTGGCTCTGGTAACGTTACCCTAGATCTAAAAGCTAAGGCAGAGTATCTTGAGGAATGTTTAATTTGTTTTTTTTGTTGCTGTTGAAAGGTGAGGAGTCTAGAAGCACAAGGTGTACCATCGAAACAAGCAGAGGCCATTACTTCTGCGATCACTGAGGTGTTGAATGATAGCTTGGAGAATGTCTCCGAGTCTTTTGTTTCCAAGGCTGAGATGCAGAAGGTTCTTTGTTTGCTTTTTTCAATCGAGCATTACTTAATAAAGAAAAAAGGATCTTTTTTGTTTTTGGTCTTACTTGGTGTGTCTTTGTGGGTGCAGATTGAAATGATTCAAGATTCTAATCTCTCCAAATTTAAATCTGAAGTCAAAAGCTCTCAGGTAACAACATATACAGGTTCTTGTTTGTTATCTTGCATATGGTTGTTTGTAATAACATATACAGGTTCTAGTTTTATTTTGGATAACCTTTTGAGTTTGTGATTGCGTTTTGCCATCCCCATACATCATTGTATCTCATTTGTATCAGTTGGTTATGGTTACAAAAACTGGTTTGCTCGTTATGCACATCTTCATTTATGATTGTTTTTCTTCGGGTTATGGACTAGTTTGAGAGATTGTGACTAGTTTGAGAGATTGTGTTACTTTGAAATTCCAACACTGAAGTGTGTCGTTGACGTTGATATTGTGTGGACTTCAAAAATTTAACACACGAGAAGATGTTTTTTTCCTTTCTCTTTCTCTGTGAGTCTTAGGCAGCTTTTTCATATGATGTTGTGTTACAACTTTTGGTTTTGCAGGAGCATCATTTTACTGTTTTACAACGCGAGACAGAAAAACTAAGAGGGGATATAGAGAAGATGAGAAGCGAGCTAAGGTTTTGTTAATTTTTATCTAGCCTCTCTCACATTCTCGATGTCATCTTGTTATATATTGTGAACAATCTGAAACTAAGGCATCTTAGCTGAAACAGGTATGAAATTGATAAGGTAACAGCTGGACAACGCTTGGATTTGAATCTTGAAAGAGGGTATGAAAACTTCCACATTTTCTCACATGACTATTACCATTTTACCACCATCTCCATCTGTGGAAGGCGTGAGCGCCGTGAGGTTTTGAATTATATGGTAATATGATTTGTGATTGTCTTGTTTAATTACAGCCGGATACGTGATGAGCTAGCTAATCAGAATTCTGAAACAACAAACCTCACGAACAAGCTTGACAGAGTATTGCTATCTCCTTTACTCATATAAACTTTCTCTTCATTTTTTTTTGCACTTGGGAAGATTTGATAACACGCATGATATGTTTGTTTGTTGCAGGAAATTCATGCATTGAGAGCTCAACTAGAAGCTGCCAAATACGAAGTTATCAAATACTGCATTGGTACACTCGTCTCCATTTCAGCAGTGGGACTCGCAGTCCTTCGCATAATGATGTAGTTGAATCTAACCCTCATTACTCTTATATGCTCAAAACAAAAGTTGGTGGATTCTCATTTTTTCACTTGAAACCTCAGTGTCATATTCTTTTTTCTTTTCTGGCTGAGGAAAAGAGAAAAAACAGTGCTATTGTATTCATGATCTCTTGGGCTAATCATCCTTACTAGAACAGGTTTTGAATTTGCCCCGAGTATTATATCAATCCACGAATCGTTGGTTTTTTACTACTAATTTCCTTACTGTTTTTATACTAAGTAACAATGGCACCAAAAAAAGAAGCTAGTATCTCATTTAATTATTTCTCTAATCTTGATGCCTTTGGTTGCTTGCAACCATGCCCCCATTTTCTTTGTTCCTTGATACTACGTTCTTCTAATAGACGGTCTCAGCATCTCCAGCTTGTGGAGACTCTTTTCTTAGCCAACAAAGGAACGCACGATTTTAATGATCTTGATGTGGTTAAGAGCAAAAGAATATGCTAAAAGAAATTAAACCAAAAGAATGAAAATGTGTGAAATTATTGTTGTCGCATGGTTTTCTTCCTTTTTCATTTACATCAAGCTCATTTCACTGGTTTGCCGTGTCACCGGTGGTGACACAAATATGGAGGGAAGTATCTAACCCAAGCAATGGCAAATTGATTTGATTCACGGGCATATAATTAAGCTTTATTTTTATGGTTTCACAAAACAAAAACTCTCGAATCAAGCTGCATTAGTTTGTAAAAAGGCATTTTTTGTTTGAATAAATTTAACATTCTCCAAAAAAAAAAAAAATTAGAGGAGGATCTGAAGACTTGTTTTCATCAAATGGAACAAGATTTATAATATTGCCATTGGTGTCAACTATTGCTTATCATAGAATATTATTGCGGCGTGAGTCCATCAGTATTGTTGATGCATGGAGTCATGGAGACTTCTTCTTTTGTTCTATTAACAAGCCTTCAATCAATTTAAAATTGATTTGTTTCTTGATGCAAAACATTATTACAAGGTAAAAGATGTACATTACTCTAAACGTCATATATATAACATTTAGTTTTAGATAAAAAGCTTTTCTAAATTAATTTGTTGGCTAAAAGTTTCTAAAACAAAAGTCTAAAAGTTCTTTAAATAAAAAATGTTCAAATAACTTGCAATATTTTAGACAAATACTATACAAATTTTTACAAAACATGCCTTTTACAAAACTTTCTGCTTATGAAATTGAAATAAATGCATTCCATTTTCCCCGTTGAAACTTTGACCTTTTTGGGGACTAAAGAACATATAATACAGCGAAACATTGACCTTTTTGGTAAAGATGTAATCTTATGAATGAACGTTTATAAGGAGAAATTAAATTGACATATCACATGAAAAATGTAACTAAAAATTAACGAGAGTTGCTTTCAAAAATTTATAAACAGAAAAATGGTATTTAATAAATAATCTCATAACTAAGTTGTGTATTTTAAAAAAAAGAGAGAGTCTATTCATCACCTCAGAGTTGAAAGTTGTAACAACACATAAAAGTCGCTGCGTCTGTAAGTATAAAAGCTAACTTCCTTCTCCTCCCTTGAGCAAAGCATCCTCAAATTTCAAAACCACAAGAACGAGAGAATCGATCCATCAATGGCTGTTCCTCTCCGTCCTCACCACAAAGATGACAATCGGGAAACCGTCAGTTCCTCCGACGATTCTTTGTCCTCCGTCTCACCACAGACGCCCACGAAAGATGCCATTGGTGAACGCGTCGCACGCTTCCTCCGTATCACCTCCTCCGCCTCATCCCCGGTTACTTCGCCGCTCATGAAGATTGTCCTCATCGCGAATCTTGATCTCGGCGTCGCCGATGATAACCTGAGGACGGTAGTGTATCCTCGTGGAGTTAAGTCGCGTTACTCTCTTGGAATCAAGATAGAGGGTTACGTCAACAGCGACGAAGGGGACGAGGAACAATGTGAGGACGAGGATGGCGAGTACGAATACGATGATGAACATTATGATGAGGTGATATCAAGAACCGTGAAGGTCAAGAGAGACAGGATTAGGAAGCGTGGGACGAAAGAGTTCACGAAGCGTGGGTGCATCTACTGCAAGTACGGGCTCGGCATCAGATTCAGGTGCTGAATGATGCATGATGTTTTCGATTTCTGTAAATATTCTTCATCAAAACATGGTTTGTGTGGAATAATAGTTTAGGGAAGACTGACATTGGAGGTTTGCTATTGATCTTTGATGGTTTTCTGTAAATATGGTGAATAGATCATTACTTTTGTGTGATTTGAAATCTTTAGCAGTTGATCATGATCCCTTATCAGTGAAGAACTGGTAGCTTTTCTTATAGTCAAGATCAAGGATTTTAAAAAATAAAAAAGAAGTTTTAAGGATCTTATTGGGAAAATGGTTTTAGATATCAAACCGATTTGTTTTTATTTATTTACTAGTTATATCAACTTCTCATTGATCACTCAGATGCTAGTCAAAATCAAATGATTTAGTAACGAATCCTTCCTGCATGTAATTGTAGTTCGTTAATACTGCATGCATACTCTCAGAAGTCAAAATATATTTTCTGTTAAAAGATTTGGGAGCATTAGTCAAAATGGATAATTGGCCCAAATCGCAGGCCTATTAAAAGGCCAACTAGTAATGGCGCACAAATCATTTGGATTCCCGCCTTTAAATCTTCTATTTAATCTCTTACACAAGATTGAGAATTTTCTTGGGAAAAAAGAAGAAAGAGACTTAATTTTGCATGATTCAGCAAATAGAGTACGGATCAGTTTAGTTAAGCCAAAGGTTATCTAAAGAATGCTCTTGCCTATGAGTGGTGATTTAGCCAGAATCAAATTATTTGAATAAAAGAACAATTTTTTTGCTCAAAATGTAGTTTGTAACCCAAATTACTAAAGAGTAATCAGAATGTAAGAGCATCATTAGTAATAGAAAAATATAGAATCGTCTCTTTCTAATTTTATATTGATATCTAATACTTTCGTTATTTACTTTTAAACAAAAAAAACTTTAGCCAATGAAAAAGGAACAAATGGAGAGAGAGTACCTTAAAATGGTCTATCGTCTCTTCCCCTGGAAACGTCTCCAGTGATTTCTCTACCTCTATCCTCTTCTATGATTATTTTTATTATTTAATGTTCAAGAGATTCAATGAAGTACTTCCACTAAAGATGCTCTAAAAGCTGACTAGTTGGGATCATTATTCATCAGATTAAAATTGAAAGTATTGAGGCCTAGTCTAAAACCCAAAGAAATATTGGCGCAAAAAAAAAAAACAGGTGAAATTTCGCCTAAGACATATCTTCTTACTACATTGATGTAATGATGTATGTGTGTGGTTCTTGAATTGAGCTCAAGACATTGCATTAGTTTGGTTCTTCCAATCTTCTCTTGCGAGGAGGTGTCTATGTGTGGCTGTAGATGGATCGCTGTGTCCGCCTGTTTGATTGGAGTTACTCCTTGGCGTTTTCCGAGTTGGAGTTCATGTATCCTCTTTGCAGCTTTGCGTTCTTGGTCTCCTCAGTGCTCTAGTTTGTTGTTGCTAGTGGGCTTGCTTGTGCTCATCTCTCCTTCGGTTCTGCTCCCTTCTCAGCTGTCGTGGGCTTTGGTTAAGTACTATGTTTGTTTGGTTTCGGATTCTTTATGGTACAGCTTTATAGTTTCTATGGGTTGTGGTTCCGTCTGTAGTTTTGTGGTGCAGCTTAGATGTTTTCTCTTGATGGTGTTTATGTCTCCCTTATGTGGGATTAGCCTCTCCTAAAACTCTTGAGCTTCGGTTCTCATTGTGTTGGCTTTGTATTCTGTTTCGAATTTCACCAGGGTTATATAAGAATCTTTTAGTGAAAAAAAGATAGGCTAGAAAGATGAAAGATTACATATCTGTTTTTTTCTGCACCGTGATATATAAAATCTATTCTATCAAAACAAGAACATGACCTATTGATATATGTAGTCCAACTATTTTAATACAATTATTAGAATTTTTAATTAATTATTTTTAAAAATATGATTAAAAACACAAATTTAAATATTAAATTTCTAAAAAAAATGTGAAACAAAAAATATACGCGACCTTAATCTAGTAGTTTCTTAAAGATCATTTCAAATAACTGTCACAAAGAATCAAAATCTACTCCTTGTGCCTTCAAGATTATATTCTAAAAACCTTTGATTCATTTCAATAGTCATTTTTGCTGAACACACTATAAACAAATATTTTCTCACACAGTTCAATCACTAGATAACGTTGTGCATAACAAACCTCATTATGTTGTCTTGATAACTTGTTTATTTCTAATGAGATTTTTTATCTTTCCATTATAATATTCCTTATATATTAATTGAGGAACATTTGAAAAGATGTAACCTCAATTTTGTATTAATTAAAAGAGGCCCCAATGCATAGGTGGCACTCAATTAGGTAGTCAATTACATTCAATTGAAAAATAAGTAGGTCCACATTCGATTTTTATATGTTGTTAGATACATAAGTTGGTCAAACTATATGATATAATGATATGATATGATATTTTCTTTCCTTAAATAAAACCTACGGAATTACCATAAATGACTAATATATATGACAATTAATGAGTTTAATAATAAAGATTTGATAACAATGTATATCTCCTCCATCATTTTTTGTTTAATTTTATATTATTAAAATAAATTAAACAATCAAATTAGCTATAAAAATAAAATTTAGATTTTTTCGTATATGTTATATTTTGAATTTTTAAAAACGACAATAAATGACTAAAACTATTAAAATTATTATGTTAAAAATTAATGATCAATGGTTTAACATTTTTATTATAAGAAGATACACATGATTTTAAAACCATATGAGTAAAAAATATCATTTAATAATAAAACATATATTTATATATATATATAGATTATACTATATACCATAAGATTACATAAATATTTTAATATTAAAACTTTCAATGAATTTTCAAAAACATTTATAAATTATAAACTTATTAAAGATTTCACATTGAAAATTTTGTTATCGATGATTTAAATATTCAGTTATAAAATGATATGAATGATCATAGAACTGTATGATTATAAATTCTCATTTAATAAATGACTATATAAATATACTATTCTTAGAAAAATAGGTTGGTCCATCTTGACTTACATTATATTTTTTATTAAACTAACTATCGAATTGATAAATAATCTACCAAAATTTTTTTTGCACTTTCCTTAATTAGAAGCTACGAAATTACCTAATATGATTAACGTATATATGAAAATTAATTATTATGAATAATAAATATTTGATAACAATTTTGGTATCTTAGTTCTTTTTTTTAATTTTATATTATTGAAAGATATTAAAAAATCACATTAAATATATAATAAAAACATTTATATTTTTTCTTATATGTTATATTTGAATTTTTCAAAACGTCTATATATTATTAGAAATTTGAATATTCCCACTCTGAAAATTTTGTGATCAATAGATTATTTTTTTGTTATAATAAGTTACAAATGATCATAAAATATAACGCATATGAATTTTTATTTAATAAATATTCAAACTAAATAATATATATATATAAACACTAATGATTTAAAGCAACAAGATTGACTGATCAATTTAGTCGTCCAGTTGAAATCTTTCAAAAGTATGTGAAAGACTAAAGTCAAAGTAAATATGGATTTAGAATAGTAGTTATATTTTACTAACCAAATACCGAAAAAACCGAACCGAACCGAAACCAACCCGATATCCGGGTTGAACACCCGTAATCCAAATGAAACCAAACTATTGTTTCATTCTCCAAAATATAATAAAAATAATAACTTAATCCCGCGCAAGGCGCAGATCTTATCCTAGTTTATCAAATATTTTAAGATATTTTTATCATTTTTAAAACTATATAATTTGAGTAGCAATCGAAAGTTATTGGTCCAGTACACGTGATTCTATAGAGCTTATTAATAAATATTCGAAAAGTTTAAATAATATACGGAGTATCTCTTAAGATAGCTATCTAGTCTCTAATTATGACCAAATGTCTGTTTTAGTTGGAAATGCTTTTAGAAATTAGATAAAATTGATATTTCTGGGGTTTAGGAGATTTTTAGTTATCAATTGTTTTCAAAAATCATCTATGGTTGTGTTTATAACTAGTGACGACTTAAAAAAAAAAATCTATATTAGACTTTTTCCGTATGGGACAAGTAGACTTTTAAATTGCCCAACAACTACGGACAAGTTAATAATTATATAGATACATCAACTATAGTACAAAACAAAGGTCGACAATGTCACATGTGTGAAAGTCGTAGGAAGATCCTCTTTGCTTTTGCTACAACCTACAAACCAACCAGTTTTCACGAGAAGAGGTTATATCTGAAACTCAAAGCTGGGTTTCACTCGAATCTTCCACTTCTTTTGTAGTACTGTCTTTTGATGTCTTATCATTGATGAAACCTAAGACGCTTAGAATCTTTCTTATTTATATATTTTTTTTTCAGAAAGTTATAGGTTTTCCTCTTGATTCATATATTGATAACTGATTCTTGAAATTACTTTAAGAATACGTAGATTGAGAAGAACAAATAAACTAATCATATTTGCATATGTGAGAATGGAATATTCCTTATCATCGTCCACCAGTTAGCATATGCCTTGCTTTGTAATCTACGTTTCTTGAAGCATTTATTATCAAGTTATTTTAAATATTTTGTGATTTGATTTATTTTAAGATCTATATATGAAAGAAAATTGAAGTCAATGATGTACTTGTCAGACAGCTATTAACTAGAATATGTACCCTATCGGCTTGTGGTTTTAAAATATTACATTAAAATCCGCATTAATGCTGCATGATCTGATATGAATAGATTAGATGCGACGGGACTTGGTGAGCTAAAAACGAAAATGGATTTTCCTTTTTAATTTTTCAGTTGAAAGTTTACTTGCGAACAAAGTAAACACTAAACTTAGATCATCTCCAATGACACACAAAATTTTTTTCTATATTTCACACTAAAATAAAATAATTTTAGTTGAATTTGTTCTATTGGGTTCTAATTAGAATCTATGTAACAAAAAAACACAAATATACAACACAAAAATTTTGTATTATATTTTTATTATCAGGTGAAAGATATTTGTAAAAATAAATCTTTAAACAAAAATATTAAAATAATCTAGAATCATGAAAAAATCTTAGGTTGATCTTATAAAACTTTAAACAAAAATCAAAAAAGACAAATTCAAAATATCAAAATATTAAAAAACAAAAAAAATTATTTTAACATCAAATAACTATATTTCTTGAAAAAAAATTAGAAGTATTTTTATAGAAATATAAATTTGGAAAGAAAAACATATATGGAAATATATGCTAATCAATAATAAGCAATGACAATTTATAAAATACATATGGCAAGAATTATCAAATCTACTTAATTCTTAAAAATCTTTTAACTTTAAAAAATTTCAGACTCCACACAAATTCTATTTCCAATAGGTCTCCCTTAATCTCGATTTTTTTTGTGTGTCAAAGTTCAGACCATTAATGAAACTAAAAAGAAAACGAAAACAAAATGAAGAAGGAATATAAAATGTAGACGAAAAAGACAAGTTAAACTAATACTATTATATTGTCATTTCTGAAGTTTCAAAAAAATAATAATAAAGAAAAACAATTTCTGAAGTTTCAAACAAAATGAAGAAGAAAAAGACAAGTTAGTTGACATAAATAACAGATGACAAGAAAAAGATAGCATTGATTCGTGTAATAGAAAATCTTACAAGCGTTCACATAACAAATAAAATTAATAAAAATAGAATACCCAAAATATATTAAACTCGATCGAAATAAGTTAAATCTTTTTCTTAAGAAACAGAGTTGGCAACTTCGCACGAATATTCGGGTTCTTAAGTTAACTCATGCATCTATCTTCTTTACAAGGAAACTTCCCCGTCTATATAGGAATAGCTTCCCTCAGGATAT
This sequence comes from Brassica rapa, assembly GCF_000309985.2. Classification (NCBI taxonomy): domain Eukaryota; kingdom Viridiplantae; phylum Streptophyta; class Magnoliopsida; order Brassicales; family Brassicaceae; genus Brassica; species Brassica rapa. The sequence continues at coordinate 6,046,933 of NC_024803.2, read as the reverse complement.
ATTTTCAGGCAAAATAATCTGAGCACTCAAAAAGAAGAATAAAAAGATAAGAGAAGCTAAGAAAATGGGTCCGCGTCTCGAAGGACCAAATCTATTTGTCCTTCTTATTCTGGGTTTAGTTCTGAACAGTTTACTGCTGTTCTGTCATGGTGGCAGAACAAGTAATTATGTCAGGAGGTTAGAGGCAACGGTTGATATGCCACTCGATAGTGATGTTTTTCGTGTTCCTCCTGGTTACAATGCACCACAACAGGTACGTATACACCTTTTCTTTCTATAATCGACAATCTTTTCTGAGTCTTGTTCCCAAAATAATTATAATGATTAAGTATTAGTTTTTTCTGTTCTTTTTTGGTTATATTGCTGGTACATCAATTTATTTGTCGGTGGGTGTTAGAGTTTCTCTTTTTGAGTTTAACATTAGTAGAGCTGGTCATCCTGAAATTTTAGAGATTATAATAATGATTTTTAAATGTATCTTTGATAATTTTAGATGTCATATGGTCTATATATTAACTCTTAAAAACTAGGGGTTCAAAATCTTATTTAACTATGCTAGAACCGGTTTTGAATATTAGGTGTGGCTTTTTTTTATCTTTGTTTTAATGGAAGAAAAAGCTATTTAGTGGGCGACTCTGATTGATTATAATAAAGATTATACAGTTGCAAACTTTTCTTCTTTGTAAAACAATTGATCTAAATGTCAAAAAACAAAGAAAAAACAACAACTGATCTAAATTGGGGGTTCCACAAAAAAGGTGCATATAACACAAGGGGATGTAGAAGGGAAAGCAGTGATAGTGTCTTGGGTGACACAAGAAGCACCAGGATCTGACACAGTTCTTTACTGGAAAGAGAACAGCTCCAAAAAGCTCAAGGCCTATGGCAAATCCAAGACGTACAAGTTCTACAACTATACCTCTGGTCACATCCATCATTGCACCATTAGAAACTTGGAGGTCCATTATATATATATATATATTTTAAATGCCATCATCATTATCAAAATCTTTGCTATTGTCAGCTTAATCTGATATTGTGGTTCTCTTCTTGCAGTATGACACCAAGTACTACTATGTGGTAGGTGTGGGACAAACGGAGCGTGAGTTCTATTTCTTCACTCCTCCTGAAGTCGGTCCTGACGTGCCCTACACGTTTGGTCTTATTGGTGATTGTCTAACATTTTCATGGTTTTAACTTCTACTAAAAAGGCATTCATTAGGTTCCCATGGAGTTGAAAAATTGTTGTTTTTACAGGGGATCTTGGGCAGAGTTTTGACTCAAACATAACTTTAACACATTATGAGAATAACCCAACGAAAGGGCAAGCAGTTTTGTTTGTTGGAGATTTCTCATATGCCGACCAATACCCAAACCACGACAACAACAGATGGGACACTTGGGGAAGATTTGCCGAAAGAAGCACAGCTTATCAGCCCTGGATTTGGACCGTTGGAAACCATGAACTCGATTTTGCCCCCGAGCTTGTAAAGCTTCTTGCTTCATCTACCTTTTTTCGGATTTAGGCATAAAATGCTACAACACAAATAGATATAAGAGCATGTAGTTAGACTAGCACTACATAAATTAGACTGAGACTGAAACGGATTGTTTTTACGCGCTCTGCAGGGAGAAACCAAACCATTTAAGCCATTCCTGAATAGGTACCGTACTCCTTACCGATCATCAGGCAGCACAGAACCATTCTGGTACTCAATAAAGAGAGGACCGGCTTACATAATTGTGCTAGCTTCATATTCAGCATATGGTAAACTCATCTTGAACCTTTTGGTGAGATTATTATTAAACCAAGACGTAAGATGAATCTAATGTTCCATTTTTCCTTGGACAGGTAAATACACGCCACAGTTCAAATGGCTAGAAAAGGAATTCCCTAAAGTAAACAGAACAGAAACTCCATGGTTGATCGTTCTGATGCATTCACCGTGGTACAACAGCTACGATTATCATTACATGGAAGGTGAAACCATGAGAGTGATGTATGAGCCGTGGTTCGTTAAGTACAAAGTAGATGTTGTTTTTGCAGGTCACGTTCATGCCTATGAAAGATCAGTAAGATATCAACAACTTTTTAACTTATCATGTCTCTTTTAACCATAGATTCTGACAACTCTGAGCTATTTTGAAACCAGGAACGTGTATCAAACATTGCGTACAACGTGGTTAATGGAATTTGCACTCCGGTTAAAGATAAATCTGCTCCAGTATACATCACCATTGGTGATGGAGGCAATCTTGAAGGATTAGCAACCAGGTAAGCTAAAATAATCAAACGCTTGTGATCATTGCAACTGATTTTTTTGATGATGAGTTTGAAAATGTGTGATATGGTTTCTGCAGAATGACTGAACCTCAGCCTAAGTACTCTGCCTTCAGAGAAGCGAGCTTCGGACACGCGGTATTATCGATAAAGAACAGGACTCACGCGTACTATGGTTGGCACAGGAACCAGGATGGCTATGCGGTGAAGGGTGACACCATGTGGTTCTATAATAGATTCTGGCATCCCATTGATGATTCTCCTTCTGAATGATTCTTGAGAACCTTTGAATACATCACTTTTGATGTTGCATGTCCTTGTTTTTACATCAAAAATCATTCAAACAAAGGTGTAGCAGGGTTAGATTGTGTAAAGGATTTGATCACGATCTAAAACTCGAAACATATGCAGAAACTATTTATCCGTTCTGGTTTGGAGAGTGTGACTCAAATTCGATTGTAATCTTATAAGATTCTCTACTTATCTCCTTCAGCTCTCTATAAATAAGAAGCTACTCTTGTTGTTTTCATAGCCTTCTCTCTGTGAGTTAAGTCTTAAGACATGTTTACTGTTGACCGTGAGGCAATTCTTTGAGTTCAAAAGTATTTTTTACAGTTGTTAAGCAGGAACCAGAGGGTCTCTATTGTTTCTTATAGCTCAAGGAATTAATGGCTCTTGTGATGGGAGGATAATCTCTTACTTTTGTTCCCTATATACCACACATTTTCCAATTGTCTCTATGCGTAACCAAGTTTTTCACATCTCATGGAATGCTTTAACTGGATTATTGTAATAAAATGTGCTAATACAAAAATAAATTACATTTTTTTTTCCAATAAACATGATTCTTCGAGTTCCAGATTCAAGTTTTACAAAAGAATTTCCCAAGGGTCGTGTGTCTGATGATCAGATTTTATGTTCCGCTGTTCTTGTTCTGTGTTTGGTTCTGAACAGCTTGTTGCTGTTCTGTAATGGTGGCATAAGCAGTAGATATGTCAGAAGATTCGAAGGAACATCGCTATCACGAGGCAAAATAACGGTTCCTTTTAATATCCTGACATATCTACTGGTTATGCATCCATTACAGAGCAACACTAAGCTGTTCAAAATCAAACCAGAACAAGATCAACAAAACATAAATCATTCTTTGGACACGATCTCCTTTCTTGTTTATCCAAAGAAAGACCTCAGATATGTTTGTTTAGCTTCTTTCATCAATAATTGATCACCTTGAGAGAGACCTCCAACAAACAAACCTGCTTGCCCTTTGGTGGGCTATTCGTGTAACGTGTTAAGTTTATTTTTGAGTCAAAATCATGCCCAAGATCCCCTTGCAAACAAAAATCTGCAACTAGAGTTAGGTCCATGAGAGACTAATAAATCGCATTTTTATTAAAACAATGAGTATGTTTATGAGTTAAGAAAGTTACCAGTGAGACATAACGTGTAAGAAACGTCTGGACTAATTTCAGGAGGGGTAAAGGGTCAGAACTTGCGCTCTATTTGTCCCACATCGGGTTTGGCTCAGTCATTATGCAGATACTACATCACACATTCAAACGCATCTTGCTCTTCAGGATCAAACCCACAAAAACGATCTGACCCTATAAACTCTAAACCTATTCTCTCAGAAAATTTTATCTTTTTTTTTTATATCCCAAGAGAGTGAAGGCAGCAGATACAGAAAAAAACTAAAAGGAAGTGGAGAAAATAATGAAATTTGCAAATTTCTTGTTCTCAAGGTTTCTCAGTTACATCAACTTTTCTTATATATGCAACGTCAAGTTTATTAAAAATAAGAAAAATCAACAATATATTTTTTGAACAAATCATAGCAGATCTTGTCCTCGTGGATGTGATGTAATGCTCCTCAACAGCTACCTAACAACTGGATGAAAACTAGCAACAATAAGGAATAAAAGCTACGGATTTCAGTAATTATATGCAGAAGTACACACAACAAGATGACTCAAAAAAGATTGTTGACTTTTTGGAAAAATCGTACTCCCGTTCCTAAAATATAGACTTTTTATTATTTTCACAAATATTAATAAAACACATTAAACTACCATAATAAATGTATCGTTTTCTGTAATTTTTAATTTTCAATAACTTTAAACCAATAGTAATTCAATAAAGTTAATTAATTTTCTTGAAGTTTACAATTTTTTCATAGAAAACACAAAAATACATCTTTTTGAAATAAATATTTTTTTTAAAAAGTCTATTATTAAGGAACAGAAGGAATATAAGGATGAGAGCTTTTTATGTATGTTGTACACGTACATTGTGAAGTTAGTGTTGTGAAATTGGTGTACACATTAACATCATATAAGATGTAAACATGTTTTAAACAACTTTTTTAACACTGGATAGCATACATTATATTATTTATAATTCTATTACATATAATGATCAAATTACCTGCAACATATGCGATATTGATGAATAGTTTCATATATAATGATTGCACGATGAAATTTTTCCCAAAACACTTGGATCGACAGACATTTCTGCATGTACGAGAATGACATTCTTGATGGACAGACTCTCTCCGTAGCGAACGACCACAACGAACAGCTCTGTCTACAGTATTCTGGAATCTCCGAAAGCTTGCTAACTATATAACCTTTAAAGAATTGCATAGTCCGGAATTTTTAGTAACTTACAGAGATGTTTCTGCAAATGTAGAAAGTATTGTGAATCACATTGTATCTCAGACAGACCCGTCTTAATGTTAGTTTAGGCCCTGAGCTGAAAAAATATTAGAGCCTTTTTCTTTAAAGAAAAGTAGAAAAACTGGACTCTTTTATGTAAAAATAAATAAATTTGATAAATTTTGGGCTAAGCTTAGGCCTGGGCATTCGGGGTCCCAATCGGGTTTCGGTTTTATCCAATCGAGTTTCGGTTTTTTGGGTTTATCAAAATCAGCCCCATTCGGATTATATGAAAGTTCGGTTCGGGACCGGTTCGGATTCTATCGGGTTCGGATCGGGGTTAGTAAATCTTCAAAGAACCGGCACAATCCAATAACTTTCGGGTTCGGGTCCCAATCGGTTTTTCGGTTTAAAAATACCTGATTTTTACCTATTTTATAACCAAAACATGAGTAAAATCGGTTCTTCACTTTTAAAATACCTGATTTGTACCTATTTTGTAACCAAAACTTAAGTACAATCGGTTCAAAAATAAGAAACATCAACCATGATCATTCAAAATCAAACGAAAAATAAAAATATTTACTGATAAAAAGAAAACCAAATAAATAAAAGCATAAAATGAAAACTAAGTTCTCATGAAATAAGAAACATTGTTTAACGAAAACAAAATCTAAATCTAAATACTTCAAGATTCAACGGCCATCTTCAACCATCAACCTTCATGTAATAGAACCACCAACATTTATGTAATAGAACCACCAACCTTCGTGTAATAGATAAGTATTTTAGATGTTCAATATTTCTTAGTGTATGTTGGATACATATTAGGAATTGAAATCATGTTTGGTACAAGATCTTTTCGAGGTTTAGAATGTTTCGGGTTCTATCGGATATCCATTTAGATTCGGGTTCGGTTCGGATAATACCCATAACCCGAAATACCATAAAACAAGATCCATTCGGTATTTACGTCGGGTTCAGATCGGTTCGGATTCATTTTTATCGGATCGAATTCAGTTCGGGTTATCGGGTTCGGTTTATTTGCCCAGCCCTAGCTAAGCTTAAAAATTAGAAAGATTATAATGGACCCTGTGCAAATGCTTTCCCAGCACAGGGTTAGAGCCGGGCCTATCTTTGAACACACAAAAAAAAAGAAGAAGCAAAACTTAAATTGAACGTGGAGATTTTTTTTTTGGCCAAAAAAAAAAACAAAATATCATCGATAATCATAATATATATGTGAATCCAAGTGACTTCGTTCGCCTTATTTGGCAACTTCTCGTTATGCAGGTTACTCTTTCCTTTTGGTTTTAAATAGTTAAAGTAGAAAAACAGATATGCCAAGGCGGGATTCCATGCGAAGGCTCTCTATATTATATAGAAAATGTGTGAGCGTAAAAAAATGTCATTAGTAGCCTTTGCGACAGCCTTGACTGTGACTTCTTCATTGGCTGAAATAACAAATAAAAGCAAAAACAAAAACAGACCATAAACAAAGACTTCTTCTCTAACTCGCATCTCATCTTAAGATCTCTCAAGTTTCTTGCTACTTTTCCGTATAGCCGGATCTAACCATGGCAGACTGGTCGTTGCTTCCAAAAGACTTGCTGGAACTAATCAGTGGTCGTTCTCAGACATGTTTTGAGATTGTTCACTTCCGCTCCGTCTGTAGCTCGTGGCGATCAGCCATACCTCGGCCAAGCTATAGGCTCGGATTAGGCCTTAACAGCCTTCTCACTGTTTTCAATCACGAGCCTCGGTTCGAAAGTCATACGCAGTGCATACTAAAAAGGATTGCAGTTTTCCTCTTCAGATTCCAGACTCCCTTTGGTACTGACTTTCTGTTGATTGAAGTGACCGACGGAAAATCAGGTGAACAGATATTGATGTCCCCTTTTCAAAATAGTGCTTGGAGATATAAAGATGTGACAACACTCAACACTCTAAACTCTCAAATCATCCCATTGGGTTATTATTACAAGGTTTGCTTGACTTTTACCTTACTTTTTTTATTTTCTCAAAGAATAACTCTGTTCCATCGTTAGTCTGGTTATGAAACGAGTCTAGTAAAAAAAATCTTTATATACAGATAAACTTCTATGCTATAACAACTATACGCCATAGAACACGAAGTGAGAGTTATACCAAGAGAGTTGCGTTTCTTCCTTTGGACGGTAAAGAATTTGCAGTAGTGGCTGGAGTGTTGGGGGATTTAATGATGTATAGAAGCTGTGACAAGGGCTGGACTAAACTCATGGGTTTTTCCTACAAGGTTTTTTTTTCTTTCTTTCGTCCCTCTAGATCACGAACTGAGAGGTATACCAATAGAGTTGCGTTTCTTCCTTTAGACGGTAAAGAATTTGCAGTAGTAGCTGGAGTGTTTGGGGATTTAATGATGTATAGAAGCTGTGACAAGGGCTGGACTAAACTCGAGGGTCACGCATATGGAGATATGGTTTCATTCAAAGGCAAGTTTTATGTCGTTGATATGAGTGGACAAGGACATGTTTTTGTTATCGAACCCTCATTTGAAATTACTGAGATCCAAGCAGTCACATTGTCTCACGAGATTTATGAAGAGAGACTGGTTGTGTCAGGAGATGAGCTCTTCCTGGTGCAGAGATTTACTCTAGGAATGGATTGTAATGAGTATGAGCATTCATGGTTTAGATTGTTTAGGCTTGAAGAAGATGGCCAGAGGAGATGGGTTCGTATTAATGACATAAAGGACCGAGTGGTGGTTCTTGGTTGGGACTGGAGTCTCTGCTGCTCGGCGAAAGAGCTTCCCGGTATGAAAGGAAACTCTGTTGTGTTCAATGAAGAACGGAACAACCACCATGAGAGAATCTTTGTGTTTGATTTAAAAACCATGAAGACTAGTAATGCTTTTACTGAATGGAGAGGCTATATGTTCGGCGAAAATCAAGAGTCTTTGTTGTCCTGTGGAATTCTGACGCACCGAATCCAGATTCCAGCAGACGGCTTCTATGACTCATCAAGTGAATCTGAAATAGAACCTCAATGAAAATGCAAAGTAGATGTGATTGCTCGAATGTGATATCCATGCGGTTTGTTTATCTTGCGTACAATTTTTACATGCTTCAGTTTGGTTTGATTGTATTATCTTTTAAAGAAAAAAGAAACTCTCTGTGGTAGCTTTAAAGGAAACATTGTTGGAGCCTAACAAAGTATGCAAACTATGTAAATTATGATTCTTGTTCCAACTAGAATGGCAAATAGGGATGCAAAAAGGTGTCGTTTTGAGATGCCACAGAACACAACACAACGTGAGTGTAAAATCAAAGAAGCATCACATTCAAACTACAAAGAACAACTGAACCATTGAAAAAAAGGAACAGAAAACAATAAATAAGGCAGACAATAGTGAAGTAGTAGAGTAGTACTAATTAACCACAATGACAATAGATAATTGATTTCTGAGTAAATTAGTAGTCAAGCTTAACCGGATATCGATCAATGCAGTGTTCCCATGGACTACTAACCGAAGGCTTGACGTTGTTCAGTGCCACCCAAACCGCACTATTACACTTAAACCCACTTCCAAAAGCAATCTGCCAAACCCTGTCCCCTTTCTTCATCCTGCCTTTGGCCTCTATATAAGCCAGCTCATACCAGATAGAGCTAGACGAAGTGTTTCCAAATCTATGCAACGTCATCCTCGATGCCTCCACATGTGTTACAGAAAGCTCCAGATTCTTCTCAAGCTCATCAATCACAGCTCTGCCACCCGCATGGATACAGAAATGATCAAACGCAAGCTTGAAATCAGGGATGTAAGGCTTCATCTTAGCATTAAACAGCTTCTTCGCAACCAAAGTGGCGAAAAACAGAATCTGCTCGCTTATAGGAAGAACCAAAGGACCTAAAGTAGTGATGTTGGCCTTAAGCGCTTCTCCAGCTATAGCCATAAGATCTTTCGACAAAGACACGCCCGTCTTCCCATTATCGTCCTGTTCTTGGTAAACACAGTTGAAAGCCTTCTCATTAGCTCCTTTATGAGTCCTCACCGTATGAACCATCATGTACTTGGACCGCCTACGATCACTAGCCTTGTTGGAAAGCAAAACCGCCGTCCCACCGACCCGAAACAAGCAGTTCGGGATCAGCATCGCCTTCTTGTTCCCAAAATACCAGTTCTGAGTAATGTTCTCCGTGCTAACCACAACAGCATAAGTCTTCCTATGAACTTGCAACATATCTTTAGCCAAGTCAATAGAGATAACACCAGCACTACATCCCATCCCACCTAGATTGAAACTTTTGACGTTCCCTCTAAGCTTATACTTGTTAACAATCATGGCGGATAAGGAAGGAGTCGGGTTGAACAAGCTGCAGTTCACGACCAAGACACTTATATCCCTAGGGTTAACTTTGGTGTTTTCGAATAGTTTGTCGAGACAACCAAACATGACCTGCTCTGCTTCCTCGCGCGCCGCCACCATGGTGGTGCGCGGAGGGACGCAGTGCAAACCCTCAGGGAGATACGTCTCTTCTCCTAAACCCGATCTCTCGAGAATCTTCCTCTGAAACTCGAGAGAAGAGTCGTTGAAGTCTTCGATGAGCTTAGAGTGATCCATGAACTTCTTGTACGGGACTTGAAGGCTCTCCGGAGGGAGGTAACAAGAGTAGTCCACGAGGTAAACGGATCTGGATCGGGTCATGACGAAGACGGTGCAGCCGACCACGGCTAAAGCCGAGAGGAGGATGAAGGAGACGAGATTGTACTGGAGATGAAGCCAAAGCTGGTGAAAGTCGTCTGGTGTCAAACGCGAGATCTCTGAGATCACGACAGCCATTAACGGAACCAAACAGAGCTTGAAGAGATGTTTGATGAGGTGATGGTAACCGAGCTTGACGTATTTTATGTTCACGCTCTGTAAGAAATTGGAAGCTTTCGAGACGTATTCTCGTTTTGGATCTGTACCGATCCGCCATTGACGGGCTCTGCAGCTTCCATGACGAGTCTCCAACAAAAGTGGAAATAAAAACGTTAACTTTCGTTGAGAGAGAGAGAGTGTAAGAGTATGCGCCAATTTATATATAACTAGTATTATCTCCCGTACTACGTACGGGCATTATTTTATATATGTTTATTTTGAACATATATATAAAATTAGAATTTATAATTAAAATAATATTAACATTTTGATGTTTATAATTTACAACAATTCAATATAGACACAAAATATATAAAGTTAATGGTGATGATTGATTCGACTGTGGCTTAAAAATTTAGCTGTAGATAAATTGGTTGTAGCTGTAATGTTGTTACTGTAGATTTTTTCTGCAGAGACTTTTGCTGTAGTTAAATTTGTTGTAGCTGTAAGTTATAGGCTGTAGATATTTTAAAATAAAATATATGAAATATGTGTTGTATATATAAAATTATTATCATATATAAATTAAAATAATTTATATTAATATTTTTTTATAAATTATCAAAATTTATTGTAATTTAAAAAGTGATATGTAAATAATATTTATATTATTTAAATATCTTAATAATTAAAAAAAACACTCAAATTCAAAATTAAAATATTTATAAAAGTTTTTATTATGATTATATAATTTATTTGATATTATAGATATTTTTTTACATTTTACAGATTCTACAGCCTATAAAAATATGATGTAACATTTTTGCCTAAAATACATAATAAAAAGTTTTGCTTTATTTTTTTTGCTGTAGCTTTAAAAATAAAGCTAAAGCATGATTGGTAAAATTAAATAAAAACTTGATGTAGACTTTAATTTTTAAAAGTAAAGCTAAAGCATGATTGGTAAAATTTAGTGATTTAAAAATAAATAAAGCTAAAGTATGGAGATAAAGCCCAACCAATCACCCCCAATATTTTTTCCAAAACCAACCTAATCATTAAATATGATCAAACAACAAAAAGAAAAATATCTTGCAAAAGTACAATTAAATGTCAACTTAGTTTTGAAGATAATTGAGGTTATTATATTTTATAGTCATTTTCTTATTCTCTCACTCACATATACTTTTTTGGTTATATTCTTTTTTGTATTTGTTTTTATTCAACGATGTTTTTTGCTTTGGTATTTCTTTTTATGAGGGAATCTACAAATTCAATAATACTATATAAGAAAAAAAAATCAGAAGTGTATGTTGAATCAAAAGTAAAGAAAATAAGATATATTTTATAAGATTATAAACACACAAACACAAAAAATATAGAATACTTACCCGACTATCTTATGCCCTATTTGTTGATTTCTAATTATCACAACATTTTTCCTTTCTTCTTTTCTTCTTGTGGTACTTCTCAAGTTTCCTAGGGGCCATGAAAGTGTGATCTAAGATGAGCCTCTTACTCTCCTTCCCTGAATTATCACCAAAACAAATAAACGTGTTCCATAAATTGATAATTAGTTTAGTCCATTATAAATTTTGTTTACGTACTTTTTTTGTTCTTCAGCATCTAAAATAATAAAAGAAAAGAAATCTATATTATCAATGTCTTTTTTTCCTTTGAAATGCTAAATATATGAAAAAAGCAAAGCGAGAACATTTCTAAAATTAAACCATAGAAACAGATTTGTAAAATACCATGTTTTGTATAATAGAGATGGGGATATTTGTTGTTACCTTTGTTGTTGACAAAGCTTCGATTTGTCACTCATTTATTGGAGAATTAAGCTTTGAAATTTATGCTGCCAAAAAAAAAAAGCTTTGAAGTTTAAAAAAGAATTAAGCTTTGAAACATGAGTATACTCGGTCAAAGTAATTATAAACCTTATGTCCTATGTTGTTTTTGCTTCAGTCAAAGACTCAGTAATCGTAAAAAGGAAGAATATGAAACAATGGAAAAGAGGAAGGAGAGAGAGAAGGAGATTAGTAGAGAGTAAAGTTTTTTAGTCAAACTTATTTAAAAAGAAAACAGTTTTAAATTGTAACTGTAATTTTAGAACGTGAAAGTCTTTTTTTTTTTTTTTTGTCAAGAACGTGAAGTGATTATGTGAGATATTTTAGGGATTTAGTTATTTGGAATTTTAGAAATTTTAGGATCTAACATGATTTTTTGTCAGCATTTTAATTTTTTTTAAACCAATGCCATGTGTCAGATTTTTATTTGTTAGGTGACTTGTGCTTTAGTATATAAAAGATATAAAAATGGTTCCTTAAAAAAAAAAGAGGCAAATGGGTTTAGTGAGAAGCCGCCATTGATGAACACGTATATGGAGAAAAGAAATAAACAGTTGATCTGCCAAGAACTCGTGTTATATGTAGAGAGAAAACTTTTTGTTATTTTTTTGTTTCTTAGCTGTTCTTGTGTTTTGTGTGTGTGTGTGTAAACATAGGATATATATATATAGCTAAAATAGGTATTTTGTGACAAGTCGTCAATAACGATATGGTTAAAGGGCAAATGTGTGATTGCAATCAAGGAGAAAGATAGGCTGGCATTTAGTTGAGTGAGGGTCAAGTCGAAGTAGAAAGTGGGAAGCGTTATTAAATTTGACAACTCGACACAATCTTTAGGGTATCAAAAATAATTATTTAATTGTTCATTTTAAGTAGACTAGTCATGTATGGACTGCAGTTCTAATGTAGGCCTTGAGACTTTGTGTGGATGTTGTGTGCTGTCTAAACTGTTTGTATTTTTGTAGGTACGAAATTAATTTCAGAAATAAAATTTTAATTTTGTCTGCTACAAGGCTACAATTATTATAGAGGATATATATAAACGGGCCATCAATATTTATTTATTTTGTCTTACTAATTTAGTATAGTAGAAAGTTGTAAATGTTACTAAATTTTGCCAACTCAACACAATTTAAGTGTATTCAAATAATTTGTTTAACTTCCTTTCATTTGCTTTTGGGTAAACTAGTTTTGTAAGGGACTACTTGTCTATCATATAGGTGTAAAGTTTCACCTATATCCAATAAATTATAATTCAAAAAATCTAAAAACAAGATAAAAGGCATTACCTGAATGAAAATGCATAAAGACGAAATCGAGTCACGAGCTTAGACTCATACATAGTGAATGACTATCAAATCCAAATTCAAAATGGCAATGCAAAGTTTTTTAAAATAGGCCTTCTTATGTATGTTTAGGCGGGTTCTAAAGTTGAGACATAAAGCATTGAGGTTCTTATATATTCGGATTCGTAATGGTGATTCCACTAATCAACTTTCGGCCCACTTATCAACTTTCTTAGTTCTAATGGTCCGTCTAGGCTCGAGATTCTTATCAATTCAACAGTATCTTGTACATATCGTGGTAATGCTTTGGCTATTGCCTCCTACAAGCCAGATAATCAGGTTCGTCTCCAGGAATTTTCGATTGATCATCCTCTGTCTGCTGGAAATGATTATCTCAATGGCGTATTGATGGAACGGTTAAAAAGACTTTCAACTCCTGGAACGGTTAAGTATATGAAGAACGGAGATTTGGCTAGCGCTTTGTTAGGAAGTCAGACAATGAATGTGATGGATTAAAGTCATGGGATTGGATAACGAGGTTGAAAATTGCTCTTGTTGCGGCTGAGGCCCTGAGGGACTAGCTTATTTGCATCATGAGTGTTCACCACCTCTCTAGTTCATAGGTACTATCTCCTTCTCAACTGGTTCGGTTGAAAGCCTTGAAATAAAGAATCCTGTTTAGTATTGTTTGAATGTAACATTGGGTACTTGTTACTCTATTGTTTAGTAAGCACAAAAGCGAGAGTACTCAGGTGTGTGTGTGTGTTAAATGTTATATAGGGAAAGTTTTTTTTGGTTTAAATTTGCTCACTTTCTTATTGGATCTGTTCTGATATCGTACGAGTGGACTAGAATGACCGTTGAGTTTTTAATTTGCACGTGGGAAAGCTTCAGTAAGTTGGACAAAAACATAAAAAGGATAAAAAAGAGGTTCTACCGAGAATTGAACTCGGGTTACTGGATTCAGAGTCATATGTCCTAACCGCTAGACCATAGAACCAATTTGTTATTATCGTCGACTTGACTTCGTTTTATACGTCCCTATATGAAAATGATTATTAGACCATTTAGACTATCTACAATGCTTATTGAATAAAAAAATTTGATAGTTGAAAGAGTACAATAGTCTATTGAAAAACAAGTTGAATCCTAGTGTATTAAACAAGGTTGAAAGAATTCAAAAATAGCAATTTTAAGAAAATTATTTAAAAATACAACATATAGATGAAAATTTCTTAAAGAGTATTCATCTGTCTACAAATAGTCTAGTTATCCTAATTTTCAAATCACAAACCCAAATCTACAATATTTATCTATAAAATGAAACTTTTCAAAAATAGCAGTTTTTAAGAAAATTATTTTCAAATACAATATATTGATGAAAATTTCTTAAAGAGTATTTATCTGTCCAAAAATAGTATAGCTATCCTAATTTTTAAATCACAAAACCCAAATCTAAAATATTTATGTATAAAACGAAAACTTTCCAGAAATAGCAGTTTTTAAGAAAATTATTTAAAAATACAACCTATTGATGAAAAACACCGAAAAAATACTCATTTATCCACAGATATTCTTGTTATCCTAATTAATAAATCACAAACCAATAACTATAATATTTTTTGAAAAAAATGAAAACTTTCCAAAAATAACAGTTTTTAAGAAAATTATTTAAAAATACAAAATATTGATGAAAATTTCTTAAAGAGTATTCATCTGTCCACAAATAGTCTAGTTATCCTAATTTCTAAATTACAAACCCAAATCTACAATATTTATCTGTAAAATGAAAACATTCCAAAAATAGAGGTTTTTAAGAAAATTATTTAAAAATACAAACTATTGATGAAAAACTCCGAAAGAATACTCATCTATCCACAAATATTTTTGTTCTCCTAATTTCTAAATCACAAACCCAAATCTATAATATTTCTCTAAAAATGAAAACTTTCAAAAAATAACTGTTTTTAAGAAAATTATTTAAAAATACAACATATTGATGAAAAATTCTTAAAGAGTATTCATCTGTGCACAAATAGTCTAGTTATCCTAATTTTCAAATCACAAACCCAAATCTACAATATTTATCTATAAAATGAAAACTTTTCAGAAATATAAGTTTTTAAGAAAATTATTTAAAAATACACTCCGAAAGAATACTCATCTATCCACAAATATTCTTGTTATCCTAATTTCAAAATCACAAACCCAAACCTATAATATTTCTCTAAAAAATGAAAACTTTCCAAAAATAGCTGTTTTTAAGAAAATTATTTAAAAATACAACATATTGATGAAAAATTCTTAAAGAGTATTCATCTCTCCACAAATAGTCTAGTTATCCTAATTTCTAAATCACAAACCCAAATCTACAATATTTATCTATAAAATGAAAACTTACCAAAAATAGCAGTTTTTAAGAAAATTATTTAAAAATACAACACATTGATGAAAAATTCTTAAATAATACTCATCAATCCACAAATATTCTTGTATCCTATTTTTTAAACCACAAACCCAAATCTACAATATTTCTCAAAAAAATGAAAACTTTCCAAAAATAGCAGTTTTAAGGAAATTATTTAAAAATACAACATATTGATGCAAAATTCTGAAAGAATATTTATGTATCCACAAATATTTTGGTTATCCTAATTACTAGATAAACCCAAATCTACAATATTTATCTATAAAATGAAAACTTTCCAAAAATAGCAGTTTTTAAGAAAATTATTTAAAAATACAACCTATTGATGAAAAATTCTTAAAGAGTGTTCATCTATCCACAAATAGTCTAGTTATCCTAAGTTCTAAATCAGAAACCCAAATCTACAATATTTATCTATAAAATGAAAACTTTCCAAAAATAAGAGTTTTTAAGAAAATTATTTTAAAATACAACTTGGTGATGAAATTTTTTAAATGAATACTCAATTACCCCTAAATATTCTTGTTATCTTAATTTTTAAACCACAAACTCAATTCTACTATATTTCTTTAAATAAATGAAAACTTTCCAAAAATAGTAGTTTTTAAGAAAATTATTTAAAAATACAACCCATGGATGAAAAAATCTTAAATGATACTCATCTATCCACAAATATTCTTGTTATCCTAATTTTTAAATCACAAACCCAAATCTAAAATATTTATCTATAAAATTAAAACTTTCCAAAAATAGCAGTTGTTAAGAAAATTATTTAAAAATACAACACATTGATAAAAATTCTTAAAGAGTGTTCGTCTATCCACAAATAGTCTAGTTATCCTAAGTTTTAAATCACAAACCCAAATCTACAATATTTATCTATAAAATGAAAACTTTCCAAAAATAGTAGTTTTTAAGAAATTTATTTAAAAATACAACCTATTGATGAAAAACTCTTAAAGAGTGTTCATCTATCCACAAATAGTCTAGTTATCATAAGTTCTAAATCACAAACCCAAATCTACAATATTTATCTATAAAATGAAAACTTTCCAAAAATAGCAGTTTTAAGAAAATTATTTAAAAATACAACTTGGTGATGAAAATTTCTAAAATAATACTCAATTATCCACAAATATTCTTGTTATCCTAATTTCTAAATCACAAACCCAAATCTACAATATTAATCTATAAAAAAATGAAATGTTTTCAAAAATTGCAGTTTTTAAAAAAATTATTTAAAAATACAACCTATTGATGAAAAATTCTTAAAGAGTGTTCATCTATCCACAAATAGTCTAGGTATCCTAATCACAAACCCAAATCTACTATATTTATCTATAAAATGAAAACATTACAAAAATAGCAGTTTTTAAGAATTTTATCTAAAAATACAACACATTAATGAAAAATTCTTAAATAATACTCACATATCCACAAATATTTTTGTTATCCTAATTTTTAAATCACAAACCCAAATCTACAATATTTATTTATAAAATGAAAACTTTCCAAAAATAGCAGTTGTTAAGAAAATTATTTAAAAATACAACACATTGATGAAAAATTCTTAAAGAGTGTTCATCTATCCACAAATAGTCTAGTTATCCTAAGTTCTAAATCACAAACCCAAATCTACAACATTTATCTATAAAATGAAAACTTTCCAAAAATAGCAGTTTTTAAGAAAATTATTTAAAAATATAACTTGGTGATGAAAATTCCTAAAAGAATACTCAATTATCCACAAATATTCTTATTATCCTAATTTTTAAATCACAAACCCAAATCTACAATATTTATCTATAAAAAAATGAAAACTTTCTAAAAGTAGCAGTTTTTTTAAAAAATATTTAAAAATACAACCTATTGATGAAAAATTATTAAAGAGTGTTCATCTATCCACAAATAGTCTAGTTATCCTAAGTTCTAAATCACAAACCCAAATCTACAATATTTATCTATAAAATGAAAACTTTCCAAAAATAGCAGTTTTTAAGAAAATTATCTAAAAATACAACACATTGATGAAAAATTCTTAAATAATACTCATCTATTTTAAAAATATTCTTGTTATCCTAATTTTTAAATCACAAACCCAAATCTACATTATTTATCTATAAAATGAAAACTTTCCAAAAATAGCAGTTTTTAAGAAAATTATTTAAAAATACAACTTGGTGATGAAAATTTCTAAAAGAATACTCAATTATCCACAAACATTTTTTTTATCTTAATTTTTAAACCACAAACTCAAATCTACTATATTTCTTTAAAAAAATGAAAACTTTCCAAAAATAGCAGTTTTTAAGAAAATTATTTAAAAATACAACACATTGATGAAAAATTCTTAAAGAGTGTTTATCTATCCACAAATAGTCTAGTTATCCTAAGTTCTAAATCACAAACCCAAATCTACAATATTTATCTATAAAATGAAAACTTTCCAAAAATAACAGTTTTTAAGAAAATTATTTAAAAATACAACTTGGTGATGAAAATTTCTAAAAGAATACTCAATTATCCACAAATATTCTTGTTATCTTAATTTTTAAACCACAAACTCAAATCTACTATATTTCTTTAAAAAAATGAAAATTTTCCAAAAATAGCAGTTTTTAAGAAAATTATCTAAAAATACAACACATTGATGACAAGTTCTTAAATAATACTCATCTATCCACAAATATTCTTGTTATCCTAATTTTT
This sequence comes from Brassica rapa, assembly GCF_000309985.2. Lineage (NCBI taxonomy): Eukaryota > Viridiplantae > Streptophyta > Magnoliopsida > Brassicales > Brassicaceae > Brassica > Brassica rapa. The sequence continues at coordinate 6,028,881 of NC_024803.2, read as the reverse complement.
AAATCACAAACCCAAATCTACAATAATTATCTATAAAATGAAAACTTTCCAAAAATAGCAGTTTTTAAGAAAATTATTTAAAAATACAACTTGGTGATGAAAATTTCTAAAAGAATACTCAATTATCCATAAATATTCTTGTTATCTTAATTTTTAAACCACAACTCAAATCTACTATATTTCTTTAAAAAATGAAAATTTTCCAAAAATAGCAGTTTTTAAGAAAATTATTTAAAAATACAACACATTGATAAAACATTCTTAAAGAGTGTTCATCTATCCACAAATAGTCTAGTTATCCTAAGTTCTAAATCACAAAGCCAAATCCACACTATTTATCTATAAAATGAAAACTTTCCAAAAATAACAGTTTTTAAAAAAATATTTAAAAATACAACTTGGTGATGAAAATTTCTAACAGAATACTCAATTATCCACAAATATTCTCGTTATCTTAATTTTTTAACCACAAACTCAAATTTACTATATTTCTTTAAAAAAATAAAAACTTTCCAAAAATAGCAGTTTTTAAGAAAATTATCTAAAAATACAACACATTGATGAAAAATTCTTAAATAATACTCATCTATCCACAAATATTCTTGTTATCCTAATTTTTAAATCACAAACCCAAATCAACAATATTTATCTATAAAATGAAAACTTTCAAAAAATTGCAGTTTTTAAGAAAACTATTTAAAAATACAACTTGGTGATGAAAATTTCTAAAAGAATACTCAATTATCCACAAATATTCTTTTTATCTTAATTTTTAACCACAAACTCAAATCTACTATATTTCTTTAAAAAATGAAAACTTTCCAAAAATAGCAATTTTTTAGAAAATTATTTAAAAATACAACAAATTTATGAAAAATTCTTAAAGAGTGTTCATCTATCCACAAATAGTCTAGTTATCCTAAGTTCTAAATCACAAACCCAAATCTACAATATTTATCTATAAAATGAAAACTTTCCAAAAATAGCAGTTTTTAAGAAAATTACTTAAAATACAACCTATTGATGAAAAATTCTTAAAGAGTGTTCATCTATCCACAAATAGTCTATTTATCCTAAGTTCTAAATCACAAACCCAAATCTACAATATTTATCTATAAAATGAAAACTTTCCAAAAATAGAAGTTTTTAAGAAAATTATTTAAAAATACAACCTATTGATGAAAAATTCTTAAAGAGTGTTCATCTATCCACAAATAGTCTATTTATCCTAAGTTCTAAATCACAAACTCAAATCTACAATATTTATTTATAAAATGAAAACTTTCCAAAACTAGTAGTTTTTAAGAAAATTATTTAAAAATACAACTTGGTGATGAAAATTTCTAAAAGAATACTCAATTATCCACAAATATTCTTGTTATCTTAATTTTTAAACCACAAACTCAAATCTACTATATTTCTTTAAAAAAATGAAAACTTTCCAAAAATAGAAGTTTTTAAGAAAATTATCTAAAAATTCAACACATTGATGAAAAATTCTTAAATAATACTCATCTATCCACAAATATTCTTGTTATCCTAATTTTTAAACCACAAACCCAAATCTACAATATTTATCTATAAAATGAAAACTTTCAAAAACTAGCAGTTTTTAAGAAAACTATTTAAAAATACAACTTGGTGATGAAAATTTCTAAAAGAATACTCAATTATCCACAAATATTCTTGTTATCTTAATTTTTAAACCACAAACTCAAATCTACTATATTTCTTTAAAAATGAAAACTTTCCAAAAATAGCAATTTTTAGAAAATTATTTAAAAATACAACAAATTTATGAAAAATTCTTAAAGAGTGTTCATCTATCCACAAATAGTCTAGTTATCCTAAGTTCTAAATCACAAACCCAAATCTACAATATTTATCTATAAAATGAAAACTTTCCAAAAATAGCAGTTTTTAAGAAAATTATTTAAAAATACAACATTGATGAAAATTCTTAAAGAGTGTTCATCTATCCACAAATAGTCTAGTTTATCCTAAGTTCTAAATCACAACCCAAATCTACAATATTTATCTATAAAATGAAAACTTTCCAAAAATAGCAGTTTTTAAGAAAATTATTTAAAAATACAACTATTGATGAAAAATTCTTAAAGAGTGTTCATCTATCCACAAATA